>NW_024412415.1:40652279-40716314 GCF_014898765.1 Herpailurus yagouaroundi | reverse complement strand
AAAAAGAAAAAGAAAAAGAAAAAGAAAAAGAAAAAGAAAAAGAAAAAGAAAAAAAGTAGGGACTTTTTAGCTTACTAGTTTAAAAAAGTTTTCTTCTGCGGGGGTAGATAGGGTTTCTTGTAGGTATGAAGTTACCATAGTGAGCTTAGTTAAGTATTAGAAGTATTCAGATGTCTCCTCAGTGTTCTCTTAAACTGCCTTAGTATTTTTTTTCTGTCATTTACTGGGCACTTACTATGCTAAACACTTTGCTAAGTATTTACCCATATTAGCAATTTTAGTATCACAACAAACTGGGGGTCTTTAAGGTAAAATGACTTGCACAAGGCTGTATAAGTAATAATTAGGAGAACCTACCATCACTGTGTTCCATTAATCATAAAGACTAGGGGCCAGGGAGAGGCTATGTGAGCTACCTGGGAAATGGGAATGAATTAAAAAAAAAAAAATATGTCAATACAAAGGCAGAAGAAACAACAGGTGTTGGTGAGGACGTCCAGAAAGGGGCACCCTCTTACACTGTTGGTGGGAATGCAAACTGGTACATCCATTCTGGGAAACACTATGGAGGTTCCTCAAAAAGTTAAAAATAGAATTACCCTATAATTCAGCAATTGCATTACTGGGTATTTACACAAAGAAAACAAAAACACTAATTCAAACATACACCACTATCTTTATATGAGCATTATTTACAATACCCAGGATATGGAAGCAGCCCAAGCGCCCATCAACTGATGAGTGGATAAAGATGTGGTATATATATATACAATGAAATATTATTCTGCCATAAAGAAGAACAAAATCTTGCCATTTGTGACAACATGGACTGAGCTTATAATGTTAAGGGAAGTTAAGTCAGTCAGAGAAAGACAAATATCATATGATTTCACTCATATGGGCAATTTAAGAAACCAAACACACAAAAGAAAGACAAAAAGAGAGAGAGACAAACCAATAACAGACTCTTAAGTACAGAGAACCAACTGATGGTTAACAGAGGAGAGGTGGGTGGAGGGATCGGTAAAATAGGTGGTGGGGATTAAGGAGTGCACTTGTGATGTGCGCTGGGGGATATATGAAATTATTGAATCACTAAATAGTATACCTAAAACTAATCTAACACTGTATGTTAACTTGAAATAAAATAAAACCTTAAAAAACTATATCATGTGAAAACACAAGTTTCACAATAAAATACAATAAACTTAGATATTAAATATAAAGAATTAAACCAGAACTTTTCATTTCATTCTTTGTAAAACCAAAAGTTTCAAAAATTTGCTTTCAAAAAATTATAAAATGGTCTTATAAATGAAATATATGGATATATATAATTTATGTGTATGTACAATGTAGCCAAGTTGAATGTGTAAATATAATGCCAACTTTTGATATTATTCATATATTTAACAGATACTCCAATAATGTACCAATAGATATAACTGGACTTCAAAAAATATTCAATATTTTAATTTCTGTTTTTAATATAAATGGAAAAGATAACTGGTAACTATAGCTAATGAATAAAATTATTAAGTTCAGCTCATATTTTCCTTTCTAAAATAGGAAACTTTGTACCCCACATAAGCACTTTGCACAGTGCAAGAGTTCCATGAATATCTGTTAAATGAAGCATAACTTTAAAAAATAATAGGCATTATAAATCTATATACACACAAATAAAGAGTATCAACCTGCAGCAAATGAGTTAGAAAGATATTTAACCCTTAAGCCTTCTGAAACCTCTGAAACCCCCACAAACTTTGCTTATTCCAATCAGTATTTGTTTATGGAAGCCTAAGAATGGATACTGCTACCCCTATACGCTCTTTAGGCCTACAATTTAATGACTAGGGCAAAAGGACAGGCAGAATATCTAAGGAAATTGAACTTAAAACTAACCAATAATTTACATAACT
The DNA here is from genome assembly GCF_014898765.1 of Herpailurus yagouaroundi. Classification (NCBI taxonomy): domain Eukaryota; kingdom Metazoa; phylum Chordata; class Mammalia; order Carnivora; family Felidae; genus Herpailurus; species Herpailurus yagouaroundi. The sequence goes on along the minus strand of NW_024412415.1, from coordinate 40,714,392 downwards.
AAAATGGCAAATTGAGAATATATGATGACAGCATATACTTAGTATTTTACTCACAAGAAAGAAGGGTCACAATTGCCTGTTACAGTTTATGGGAATGTTAAAAAGTAAAATAGTGAAAGAAAAGCAGAGGACCTTACTATTATTGTATCTACAGAATGCTTGCCATTAGTGCCTTGCACATCTAGTAATGACTACCCGGTAAAAAATTTTTTTAATTATAAATAAGTTATACATTACCTGTGGACTTTTCTTTTTAATTTTTTTTAATATTTATTTATTTTTGAGAGAGAGACAGAGCATGAGCAGGAGAGGGGCAGAGAGAGAGGGACACACAGAACCCAAAGCAGGCTCCAGGCTTTGAGCTGTCAGCACAGAGCCCAACACGGGACTTGAACTCACAAACCGCGAGATCATGACCTGAGCTGAAGTAAGATGCTTAACTGACTGAGCCACCCAGGCACCCCAAAGGACTTTTCTAATATCAGTATAGGTTGACTAAACTTGATGGGTTTTTAATTTTTCATTGAAAATTAAATCCATAGGAAATTTCCAAATTTTTTAAATGTTTATTTATTTTGAGAGAGAGAGAGAGTGTGTGAGCAGGAGAGAGGCAGAGAGAAAGGAGAGAGAAAATCCCAAGCAGGCTCCATGCTGTCAGCACAGAGCCTGACGCAAGGCTCAATTCCACAACTGTGAGATCATGACCAGAGCTGAAATCCGATGTTCAATTTACTGAACCACCTTGGCACCCCTTTAATAAGAAAAATAATTCTAAGAAGTCAAAACAACTTTAAAGTGCTAGTGTGTACAGGAAATTCCTTACTACTTTCAGGAAAGAACTGCTTTCCTTCTGGCTTTAATAAATGTCCCAATTTGTGAAATAAGAGTCATTATTTTGTTTTTAATGTTTATTTATTTTTGAGAGAGAGACACACAGAGTGCAAGCAGGGAAGGGGCAGAGAGAGAGGGAGACACAGAACCCAAAGCAGGCTGCAGGCTCTAAGCTGTCAGCAGAGCCTGATGCAGGGCTCAAACCCACAAACTGTGAGATCACAACCTGAGCTGAAGTAGGATGCTTAACCTACTGAGCCATCCAGGCACCCCAAGAGTCATCATTTTTAAATGGAAGATAACTATATATTTAAAATCTTCAGATCTATAAAGTGAATGCAAAAAAATGAAGCTAAGATGTCTATTCAAAATATGCAATATTACTCATATATTTCCCTTCCTACCAACAGAGTTAATCTGTAGCTCATACATAGCTCTACAACACTTTTCACATTGTGTTGTATTGTTTGCCATAAGGCAAGGATTGTGTCTTAATTATATCTGAATTATTAATGCCTAATGGTTCTTCAAAAATAACACATAATTTACAAAACATAATGATTTTTATAAAATGGTCCCAAGCAGAGAAATAGCACTCATACTGAAAAGACATCTCTTATTAAAACTTCAAATTTCCTGTTTTATTTACTCATTTAATTAGTTTATAGAGAAGCAACTTATAAATAATAAAAATAAAAACTTTTGTTGCTCCTTAGAGAAGAAAATCTTAAGTTTTTCAAACAATCATTGCGTATTTTTTTAACATAAATTAGCTTAGAACTCAGATTAAAATAAGACACTGAACTGAAATCAAATAGAGATCAGGGATGAATATAGGAATGCCTGCCAATACCCACAAATAGTAGAGAATAATCAATGAACTTTTAAAAATGTATTGAGAACTGAGAGCAAACTGAGGGTTGATGGGGGGTGGGAGGGAGGAGAGGGTGGGTGACGGGTATTGAGGAGGGCACCTTTTGGGATGAGCACTGGGTGTTGTATGGAAACCAATTTGACAATAAATTTCATATATAAATTAAAAAAAAATGTATTGATATTTTAACTTCCTAAAACCACCAGTAACATAAAGAAGCAGGAGAGGCACCTGGGTGACTCAGCTCAGGTTATGATCTGCAGTCTGTGAGTTCAAGCCCCATGTCGGGCTCTGTGCTGACAGCTCAGAGCCTGGAGCCTGCTTGGATTTTGTGTCTTCCTCTCTCTTTGCCCCTCCCCGACTCACAATCGGTCTCTCTCTCTCTCTCTCTCTCACAAATAAACATTGAAAAAAATTTTTAAAAAAGAAGCATGAAGTATTAATAACATCTCTAATCTTTAACATAACAAAGCTCTGCATGACCTGTTCCCTAACTCTAGAGAGCGTACTCTCCTATGTCTCCTGCATGGAATGCCTACTTCTCATTGTTTGCTTCTATCTTATTGTTTTCAAATCTCAGCTGAGGGACCATCTTCTCTATGAAGCTTTACCTCACTTTTTCATCTCTTTGCCACTCTCAGTTTGAGTATGGTGTTTTCCTCTGTGCTTCCAAGAATGCCGTTGCTGTTATACTGATCCTAAAGGATTAAGATTTGTTTATATACGTCTCCCCATTGACAACAACGATGTATCCTTTTCATGTCCTTGAATCTAGCACAACATATGGCTTATAGTAGTAATTCAATAAATGATCACTGAATGAACAAATAAACATTGGTCATAATAAAGTATGTCCTCACTTATATTTGAACACTGCAAAATTTGTTCTCTACATCAAAAGTGTCAAGTCCTTATTTCTAGCCTGTACAAAGAGGTTTCTTCCTCCTCTTCCCATGGAGAAGTGCCTTGTCTTTGAAGATGTTCTCAATGGTGAGGAGACGGCCCTTGCAGCCAGCATGTAGGTGGTCATGGTTCCAGATGGAAACCTGTAGCAACACTTGACCTCAAAAGCCATCTTGGTGCTGGATTCCCTTCAGGACTTCCAGCCAAAGCTGTTCAGTTTGCAGACCTATGAATAAGCTGCCCACCATGCACTCTGGGCACCACGGCCACTGCACCCATTCAGGTGACCCATGCCACCCAGGAAATCACCATGTGAGCAGTCCTTCCAGCCCATGAGGTTGGCCTTCTCATCCCTAGTGGGCTTGACTTACTCTGGCTAGTGCTGACAAATCATAATGACACAGTTGAGAAACAGCAGAGATAGTCCAAAAGAGAGATCAAAGTACTCATGTACATAATCATATAGACTATGTAAGTGATCATACAATGTCATTATATTTAAATAATCATGTAATAGTCATATATGACAAATATACATACATACATGGTTGCATGTGGGTGCTTGTGTACGTATATATGTGTATGTATTTATACATGCACACATATATATGTAAAATACTTCCTTTTCTAAGACAAAATAAAATTACATTTGTGTTCATTTCTTTTCCTCTTTAGTTTTTCTAAACCCTGGCTGAAAAATGTAAAATATGTGTACATATATGTATATGCTTACCCATATGTATGTATGTTATATTTATGTATTTCTTATACCACTTTAGTCTTTTTAAGTGTTGGTTTTAATGTGCCATATCAACTGATAAAAGTGAGATGGTAATTGTATTTGGTTTGCAATTGAGTGGAAAAGCCATGTCATCAATAAGTCCTAAGAAATCATCCTCCTTATTAGTAAAATTGAGTATTTCTGTGCCCTCAAAATCTCTCTGTGGACCTCTACTCAAAGGCCAACTCTGCACCATACCATTAGAAGTTTCTTTTCAGTGTGAACATAACTGTAATTTATATCTTACATGTAGGTGCATGTCCACATGTGAGGATACTTTCTACCTCAAAATCATCCCCCTCCTCTAAAAACATTTATTTTTCTAATACAGTCTTTGATGCAAATATAATGTGAATTCAGAAAGCATACTTAATATGACCCAGAGCCTTAGCACATTTTTAGAATAATTTACCGGACATTTACACTTTGGCAACAAACCCCTCTTTAACAATGGGAAAACTGAGAAAGGCATTGATTTGCGAAAAACACAATCACAGGGTGCACCCTGCCTGCTGGTCTCATTGAGCTAATATATTCAACTGTGAGTTGTAAGAAAATGATGGTAATGTATACAATTTTGGGGAGGGTTGGTCATCTGTTGACTGTTGCCTCTGACTGTTGAACAGTTTTATATCTGTTCAGCAAATTCATTTCAACATTACTGATCACCCACGTATGGGTCTATTCTTTGAATTCTCCCTCACGCTGGTTGTAACATCTTACTGGATCCCTCACCAATTAATTGAGTTGAATAAAATCTTTGACACCAGTTTAAAGAAATAAACAAACAAACAAACAAAAATGTCAAGTCCTAAAAGAGTCTTGTGGGCAAGACTTTCTACTAAGTAAGATCTAAAATAGTTTATAAACATTAGTACAGTTCTTCCTATCCTGAAAACGGTATCTAAATTAGGGTTCACTACAGAGGTCAAGAGCCAAGCAATTAAAGTATCTGATGATATTGCCCAATAAATGACAGATGTTCCTTGTCATAAGCATAAAGATTTCCCAGTTCTGTAAGGCTACCTATACTCAATCAAACACATTCCTTTTTTAAATGGAAGAAGCTTGTTCTTACAAAGCCCAATTAGAAAAGAATAGATAATAATCTGTCCAATTTAGTCCTTCATCTGGTTGAGATTAGAGATTCAGACTCTATGACTGCTATGTACTGACGAAAGCACTGATTACCTTATCTAAAGGGGTACACATTGTCTTTTGGCAATCAGACCTCATATTTCCACAGTGCTATACTAAATGACGCACCCTTGGGTCAGAGATTAGGTGTCACTCCATTTTGGATCATCAGCACCTAGCTCAGAGCCTAGAATACGGCAGGTGCTCAATAACTGCTTGCCGAATAAATTCTACCTGAACAGCTTCATCACGTGCTTGTTTTTCTTCCTGTCTTCGCTGACGTTCTTCCTGTAATTCATTAAGCCTCTGCTCGTATTCCTTCAATTTTGATAAGACATCATGGCGCTTATTCTGGGCTTCAAGGGTATTTATGAAGGCAATTTCGTTTACCTTCAATAAAAACAAAGAAAAGGAGTTTCAAATCAAGTTAATTCTAAGACACACCACAAAAATAAGAAACCCCACAGCAGTCATTATATAAAAATATAAACCACTAATAAGGAAGAAAACACAAATTAAATATGGGTCTTTTCCTTTAATATTTACCTCAAAATGGATAATAATCCAGTGTATATAACAAATCCATTGGCCTTAGTAAGGAGTAATTTAGAATAAAGATCTGCCAATGAAATAGCTTTAGGTCAAGAAACGAATTAAGATTCTTACAAAAATATCTTGTGAAGTTCTACTTATTTCATTATGATTGCAATTATATAAATTACATTAAGACTTAAGTAGGTATGTACATGTTTTTCTAATGAGTTTGAGAAGACAAAACTTAAAGTGAGCATCACATCATTTTCCTTCAACATATACCAAATACATGACAATTAGGAACAAGGTAGTGGAAAATACACTACACCTCGACTTCACATATATTGATACTTACCAGCCAAGTTTTGCTAGAAAGTGAAGTTTTATGAGTAAAGTTTAGCTAAAGATAAAGCAGGGAAATGTCAGTTGGGATCAAATTTCTCATTCTTGAAAGCCAGAGGGAAGGCATGCTGCAGTGAAAATGATGGACTAAAACAGGGAAGTAAACACCGGGACTGACTCTGACAGAAGAACAGACTCCAGGAATCCATGCTGAATGGAATAAAACCTATCACTAGATAAGTTATACATCTCAGACAAGAATTTGAATACAGTTCTAACCAAGGTTTCCCACTTATCTTGCCACGTGGCCACTTTTTTAAGTAGGATAATAACATAACCATCCCTCAAACTGTACTAAAAGTATAAGGCAAACAGCAGTACTGAAGGAAAATGAATCATACTGTATCAGGGCTCACACATTAAGCATAATCAAGATGAAAGAAAAAGAAATGGGACTTAGTGTTCTAGACAAAAATAAGTAAAATAAAATTAGAAAAGTGAGCAAAAGTTAAATAATTTCAATCTGTGATGTTGGTCAAAGGGTACAAAGTCTCAATGATGGAATTGAGTAAGTTTTAGAGACGTGCAGCATGATCATGACACTTAACAATACTGTATTCTTGAAATATGCTAAGAAGAGAGATCTTAAATCTTTTCAGCACATATACAAACATACAAATGATAACTAAGGAGAGGTGATAGATATGTTAATTAGCTGGGTTGTGATCATTCCACAATGTGTATGTATATTAAAACACCGAGTTGTAAACCTTAATATATATAATTTTGATGTGTCAATGATATTTCAATAAAGCTATAAATAAATAATAGATAAGAAGTTAACTAGAAACTAAAAAAACCCAATCTGAAAGAAAACAAAACCCACGAAACACCAGAAAATACCCTAGGCAAACTTTGTAATATAGAAGTTAACAAAAACCTGAATTTAAAGGTAGAAAAAAATGACAAAACAACATAACAATAAAAGATTAGAAAGCTAAGGAAACAAACTGAGGACAAAAGTAACACCATCATAGAATTAACTGAATTAGAACAAGCATGGAACAAATAAAGATGGCAAAAAAATAAATCGCTAAGTCTTTTGATAAGTTAATGCAGAATTTAAAAATGAAAATTTATGTATCAGTAACAAGCTTTTAATATAAAGAACAAATGAAGATGGCCTAATATAAGCATGAATAACATCTACAATTAAAAAAGACAAAAGAAAATGTTGCAACATATAATACAAAAAATTTTCCATGAAAAAAAAGCAAATTGAGAACTTAAAGAAGCCATGTTGTCATGAAAAAATTTTCAGAAAATCAGTACCAAGAATATCCATATTAAATTACAAAACACTAAGGAAAAAGAATAACTCTTCTAAGCTTCCAAGCAGTAAATGCAAATCACCTATAAGAAGAGGGAAAAAAAAAAATCAGTTGGGCCTCAGGCTTCTCCCCAGAAGTAGTTAATGCTAAAGAAAATAAAACCTACAAAATTTTGAAGGAAAACCATTTTGAACTATGTATCTGATCTCTAGCCAAAATGTATTCAGATAGAAATGCCACACAGCCCAGGGCAACTGGGTGGTTCAGTCAGTTAAAAGTCCGGCTCCATTTTGGCTCAGGTCATGATATCATGGTTCCTGAGATCGGGCTCCGTGTTGGGTTCTGTGCTAACAGCAGGAAGCTTGCTTGGAATTCTCTCTCCCTCTCCCTTTCTGCCCCTCCCCCACTCACACATGTGTGCCTTCTCTCAAAAATATATAAACTTTAAAACTATTAAATTTTTTTAACGTTTATTTATTTTTGAGAGAGAGGGAGACAGAGAGAGAGAGAGACAGAATGCAAGCAGGGGTGGGCAGAGAGGGGGAGATAGAATCTGAAAGACTCCAGGCTAGGAGCTGTCAGCACAAAGCCCAACACAGGGCTCGAACCCACCAACCATGAGATCATGACCTGGGCCGAAGTCAGACACCCAACCAACTGAGCCACCCAGGTGCCCCAAGACTAGCTTATCTTTTAAAACAACAACAGTAACAACAGTGAATCAAACTATATGATTAAAACTTTTCCACGTCTAAATGAGTGGGAAACTAGGGATATCATTATCTGAAATATGTATTTCAGGAAGTAGATGGTTTGGAAGATAGAGGTGGTGAGCTGATGAGTTCCACTGAAAGCCATCACCAAGCAATAGATAACTGAATCCAAAGATCAACTGTGCCCCTACAAAACAAGTCTCAGAAAGACTGAAGTCATGCCATGCATCTTTTCTGATCAAACTCTATGAAATTAGAACTCAACCACAAGAAAAAATCTAGAAAAAACACAAATACTACAGAAGTTAAATAACATACTACAAAACAATGAATGGGTCAATCAAGAAATCAAACAGGAAATCAAAAAACCTGGAGATAAATGAAAACAGGACAGTCCAAAATCTTGGGATATAGAAAGAGCTATTTTAGGAGGGAAGTTTAAAGAAATACAGGCCTATCTCAATAAATAAGAAAAACCTCCAATACCCTAACCTTCTGCCTAAAGGAGCTAGAAAAAGAACAACAAACAAAATTCAAAGCCAGCAGAAGGAATGAAATAATAAAGATTGCAGCAGAAATAAATTCAATAAAAACCAAAAAAAAAAAAAAAAAATCAGAACAAAACAAAACACAGAACAGAGTAATGAAACCAGGAGCTCATTGTTTGAAAACATTATCAAAATTGGTAAGCCTTTAGCCAGACTCATCAGAAAAAAGAAAATAAAAAAGGACCACACTGGACAATCTCGAAGAAATGGATAAATTCCTAGAAACCTATAACCTGCCAAAACTCAATCAGGAAGTAATAGAAAATTTGAACTGACAGATTACAGGCAATGAAATTTAAACATTTAAGTAAGGATTAAAACCTGTACTTCTCAAACTATTCTAAAAAAAAACAGAAGAGTTAAAAAAGCTTCCAAATTCATTCCATGAGGCCAGAATTACCCTGTTACCAAAACCAATACCAGACAATACAAAAAAAGAGAACAGGGGAGTATCTCTGATGAACACACATGCAAAAATCTTCAACAAAATATTAGTGAATCCAACAATACATTAAAAATAACATTCACCATGATCAAGTGGGATTTATTCCTGGGATGGAAGAATGGTTCAATATTCACAAATCAGGGGCACCTGGGTGGCTCAGTTAGTTAAGCAACGGACTTTAGCCCAGGTCATGATCTTGAGGTCCATAGGTTCGAGCCCCACATCAGGCTCTGTGCTGACAGCTCACAGTCTGGAGCCTGCTCAGGATTCTCTGTCTCCCTCTCTCTCTGCCCCTCTTCCTGCTCACACTCTGTCTCTCAAAAATAAATAATAAACATTTAAAAAAATGGCTCAATATTCACAAATCAATTAACGTGATACATCACATCAACAAAAGAAAGAATAAAAACTGTATGATCATTTCAAAAGATAAAGAAAAAGCATTTGATAAAGTACAATATCCACTTGTAATAAAAACTCTCAACATAGTAGTTTTACAGGGAATATACCTCAACATAATAAAGGCCATCTATGAAAAACCTACAGCTAACATCATACTCAATGGTGAAAAGCTAAGGTCAGGAACAAGACGGGATGTCTACTCTCACCACTTTTATTCAACATAGACCTGGAAGTCTTAGCCACAGGAATCAGGCAACAAAAAGAAATAAAAGGCATCCAAATTGGTAAGGAAAAATTGTAACATTCACTACTTGCAGATAACATGATACTACATATAGAAAACCCTAAAGACTCCACAAAAAGAACTACTAGAACTGATAAATGAATTCAGTAAGGTCACAGGATACAAAATCAATACACAGAAATCCATTGAATTTCTATCCACGAAGAATTTCTATGAAGTAGCAGAAAAATAAATTAAGAAAATAATCTCATTTATAAGTGTACCACAAATAATAAAATACCTGGTAATAAACTTAGCCAAAAAGGTGAAAGACCTTCTGAAAACTATAAAATAGTGATAAATTGAAGATGACACAAACGGAAAGATAGTCCATGCTCATGGATTGGGAGAAGAAATATTGTTCAAATGCCCTTATTACCCAAAGCAATCTACAGATTTTATGCAATCACTATCAAACTACCAACAGCATTTTTAATAGAACTAGAACAAATAACCCTAAAATGTGTATGTAACCACATCAGGTCTCAGATAAACAAAGCAATCTTGAAAAAAAAGAATGAAACTGGAGATACCACAATCCCAGATTTCTAGGTATAATATAAAGCTGTAGAAATCAAAACACTATGGTACAAATACACACACACACACACACAAAACCACACAGATCAGTAGAACAGAAGAGAGAGCCCAGAAATAAACCCATGATTATACAATGGAACCAAGAATATACATTGGAAAAAAGAGTCTCTTCAACAAATGGTGCTGGAAACTGGACAGCTACATGCCAGCAAATGAAACTGGACCACTTTCTTACAAACTCAAGATTGAAGACCTAAATGTAAGACCTGAAACCATAAAAATTCTAGAGGAGAGTATAGGGAATAACTTCTCTGATATCAGTTGTGGTAACATTTTTCTAAATATACCTCCTAAGGGAAGGGAAATAAAAACAAAAATAAACTATTGGAACTATATAAAATTTAAAAGCTTCTCAAAGAAATCTATACATTTAATCCAAACCCTATCAAAATACCACCAGCATTTTTCACAGAGCTTGAACAAACAATCCTAAAATTTGCATGGAACCACAAACACCCCAAATACCCAAAGCAATCTTGAAAAAGAAATGCAAAGCTGGAAGCATCACAATTTTGGATTTCAAGTTATATTACAAAGCTAAAGTGATGAAGACAGTATGGTACTGGCACAAAAATAGACACATAGATCAATAGAACAGAATAGAAAACCCAGAAATGAACTCACTATATGGGTAATTAATCTTCAATAAAGCAGGAAAGAAAATCCAATGGAAAAAAGACAGTCTCTTCAACAAATGGTACTGGGAAAACTGGACAGCAACATGCAAAGGAATGAAACTGGACCACCTCCTTACACCATACACAAACATAAATTCAAAATGGATGAAAACCTGAATGTGAGAGCTGAAAAACCATAAAAATCTTAGTAGAGAACACAGGCAATAACCTCTTTGACATCAGCCACAGCAACGTCCTACTAGATACATCTCCCAAGGCAAGGAAAACAAAAGCAAAAATAAACTCTGGGATCTCATCAAAATAAAAAGCTTCTGTACAGTGAAGAAAACAATCAATAAAGCTAAAACACAACCTATGGAATGGGAGAAGATATTTGGAAATGACATCTCTGATAAAGGGTTACTATCCAAAACATATTAAAAACTTATAAAATTCAACATCCAAAAAATGAATACCTCAATTAAAAAGTGGGCAGAGGACATGAATTGGCATTTTTTCCAAAGAAGACATCCAGATGGCCAACAGACACATGAATAGATGCTCAACATCACTGATCATCAGGGAAATACAAATCAAAACTACAATGAGAAGCACCTCACACCTGTCAGAATGGCTAACATCAACAACACAAGAAATAATAGATATTCACAAGATTGTGGAGAAAGCAGAACCCTCTTGCACTGTTGGTGGGAATATAAACTGGTGCAGCCACTTTGGAAGACAGTTTGGAGATTCCTCAAAAAGTTAAAAATAGAACTACCCTACAACCCAGCAATTATGCTACTAGGTATTTACCCAAAGAATACAAAAATACTAATTCAAAGGGATATGTGCACCACAATGCTTATAGCAGCATTATGTACAATAGCCAAATACAGTAACAGCCCAGTGTCCACAGACTGAATGGATAATGAAGATGTGATGTATATAGGGAAAATGGAATATTACTCAACCATAAATAAGAATAAAATCTTGCCATCTGCAATGACATGGATGGAACTAGAGAGTATTATGTTAGGTGAAAATAAGTCAGAGAAAGACAAATACCAAATTACTTCACTCATATGTGGAATTTAAGAAACAAAACAAATGAGAAAAGGAAAAAAAAACAGATAAAGTGAGAGAGACAAAGAAACAGATTCTAAATTATAGAGAACAGACAGTTACTAAAGGGGAGGATGGGTAGAGGGATGGGTGAAACAGGTGATGGGGAATATAGAGTGCACTGGTTGTGATGAGCACCAGGTATTGTATGCAAGTGTTGAATCACTATGTTGTACACCTGAAACTAATATTACACAGTATGTTAATTGGAATTTAAATAAAAACTTAAATAAGAAAAACCAAAAGCTTCTGCAAAGCAAACAACAAAACTAAAAGACAACCTACTGAATGGTAGAAGATATTTACAAATGACATATCCAACAAAGGGTTAATATCCAATATACACAGGAATTCATACAACATCCCCAAAAACAAATAATCTAATTTAAAACTGGGCAGAAGACATGAACAGACATTCCTCCAAAGAAGACATACAACATGGCCAACAGACATATGAAAAGTTGTTCAACAGCACTAATATTCAGGGATACACAAATGAAAACCACAATGAGATATCACCTCACACCTGTCACAAAGGTTAAAATCAAAAACACAAGAAGCAACAAGTATTGGAGAGGATGTGGAGAAAAAGGAACCCTCCATTCACTGTTTGTGGGAGTGTAAACTGGTATAGCCACTGTGGAAAACAGCACGGAGGTTCCTCAAAAAATTAAAAATTACCATATGATCCAGTAATCCTAGTACTGGGTATTTACCCAAAGAATCTGAAAACACTGATTCAAAAAGATATATGTACTCTTATGTTCATTGCAGCATTTTTTACAGTATCTAAATTATGGAAGCAACCCAAGTGTCCACTGATAGATGAATAGGTAAAGGATATGTAGTATTTATATACAATGGAATATTACTCAGCCATAAAAAGGACTGAAACCTTGCCATTTGCAACAGCATGGATGGATCCAGAGGGTATTATGCTAAGTGAAAGTAGTCAGAAAAAGATAAATACTATATGATTTCACTTATATGTGGAATTTAAGAAACAAAGCAAATGAAAAAAAGAGAGAAACAAAAAACAGACACTTAGAGTAACAATCAGGTGGCTGCCAGAGGGCAGCTGGGTAGGGGAAGAGGTGAAACATGTGAAGGGGATTAAAAGTACACTTATCATGATGAGCAGTGAGTAATGTATAGAATTGTTAAACCACTATATTGTACACCTGAAATTATTGTACACCTGTATGTTATTTAAATGGGAATTAAAATTCAAAAGAAATATTCCCAAACATCAAAAGAAATAAAAAGTAAAGATTAGGGGTTGGGGCTAAAGATGCAAATCTAGAAGTCACTAGAGAGATGATAGTTGAAGCAAGATAATGATTGTCATACTCGAGGAAAAGAACAAGTGAAATGGGCTGAAGTCAGTAAAACTTAGGCATCAAATGAAAAAGGAAAGACAGTAAAGGATTAGTTAGAAAACATAAAGAAAATCAAGGTAGTGCAGAATATTCTAGAAAATGTTATTTCACAGGATTCATAATGGAAAGATTCAGAAAAGTCTTTTAAACTTAGTGATAACATTCTATACTACAGTGATACTATTCTATGTATGTATTCTATGTATAGCATAGAGGGAAAATGGCATTATAAAAAATTCAAGAAGATATGGGTGATGAGGTGGTGAAAATCAGCTCAGCCCACTCTTTCCAAGGAATCTGCAGATTCACAAAAGGCCAGAATAGATAATCTGCAGAACTGGAGTATACAAGTAGGTAGTCTAGAGGAAAAAAAGCAAAGGAGCAGGCACAAGAAGTAATGAAGCAAATTCAAAGAGCAGGCAAGAGGACACAGCACATGGAAGAGGGCTACTGCCAGAAATCAGGAAAAGGAGATCTATTCCTCATAAAAAAAGTAAAGTCTATTGTAATAATGAGTAGATGTTGCAAGTGAAAAAATCGGGTCCTGATTAATGTAGGTTATAATAATAGTCACTATCAACTAAACAGTGGATGTTTTGTTTTCAACCATGTATATACCCCAAAAATAAGGAATTTGAAATGACTATTAACTTACTTCACAAACTCACAGAAGGTGTATATGAGATAAAAATTATATCTTGATTATATAACAGGACTAAAATGAATATATTTGGTACATGTCTCAAGGAAATTACATTTCTAGTAGACCTTAAGAATATTTTTAAGTCCAGAAAAAGCAACCACCTTAAACAACTAAAAAATTAGGGAAATACATAAAACATATCAAATTCAATTAATGTAATACAGAAAATATCAAGAGAACAAAACCTATATTATTTTGCAATAGATGCAGAAAAGCATTTGACAAAATCCAACACCCTTTTATATGATACAAGCATGCAACAAAATAGGAATAAAAAGGAACTTCCTCAATCTGATGAAAGGCATCTATGAAAACCCCACACCTAACATCATACTTTATGATAAAAGACTAAATACTTCCTCTAAAGACTGGGAATAAGACAAGGATGTCATGTCCACATTTACCACTTCAACACTGTATTTCAGGTTCTACCTAGAATAAAAAGCAAGAAAAACAAATCAAAGACATCCAGGTTGGAAAAGAAGTAAAAGTGTATCTATTTGCAGATAACATGATCTTGGAGACAGAAAATCCTAAAGAATCCACTAAAAAGCTATTAGAACTAAAGAGCCAGTTCAAACAAAGCTGTAAGAAACATGATCAACATATAAAATTCAACTCTATTTCTGAACACGAGCAGTAAACAATCTGAAAATGAAGAAAACAATTTCATTCTGTTTGATCCCTGAGAAATATTCCAGTGTGTGTGTGTGTGTGTGTGTGTGTGTGTGTGTGTGTGTATCCACCCACATCTTCCTTACCCATTCATCAGTCAATGGACATTTGGGCTCTTTCCATAATTTGTCTATTGTTGATAGTACTGCTACAAACACTGGTGTGCATGTGCCCCTTCGAATCAGCATCTTGATATCCTTCGGACAAATACGTAGTAGTGCAATTGCTGGGTCATAGGGTACAATGTGGATGGAACTACAGCGTATTATGGTAAGCAAAATAAGTCAAAGAAAGACAAATATTACATGATTTCACTCAGGTGGAATTTAAGAAATACAACAGATGAACATGGGGGAGAAAGAAAAATAACATAAAAACAGAGAGGAAGGCAAACCATAAAAGACTCTTAAATGCAGAGAACAACTGAGGGTTGCTGGAGGGGTGGTGGGGCAGGGATGGGCTAAATGGGTGATGGGCATTAAGGAGGGCACTTGTTGGGAGGAGCACTGGGTGTTACATGTAAGTGATGAATCACTAAATTCTACTCCTGAAACCAATACTACACTACATATTAACTTGGAAATAAACAAACAAACAAATAAAATGAGACAAGATTAAAAAAAAGAAAAGAAAACAATTCCAATCTGCAATCATGTCTATAAGAGTACATACTCAGGAATAAATTTAAATGAGTTGAAAGACTTTTTGCGTACTAAAAACTTCAAAACACTAAAGAGACATGTATCAATGTAACAGGATATTATAACAGTAATCAAGATAAAATGGCATTGGCATAAAAAAAGGCATCGAGACAAATGAAACAAAATAGAAACAAACCCATATAGTATATGGCAAATAGCTTTCAACAAGGGTCCTAAGGCAATTCAATGTAAAAAGGACAATCTTTTCAACTGGTACTTGAATATTAGATATCCCTATGAAAATATGAACCTCAACCCTATCTTGCACCAGATACAAAATTTAATTCAAAAGAGGACACAGATGTCATTGTAAAATTTAAAACTCCTACAAAAAAATTAAGAGAAAATCTTAGTGACCTTAAATTCAGGTTTATATACACTATGGAATACTACGTGGCAATGAGAAAAAATGAAATATGGCCTTTTGTAGCAACGTGGATGGAACTGGAGAGTGTGATGCTAAGTGAAATAAGCCATACAGAGAAAGACAGATACCATATGGTTTCACTCTTATGTGGATCCTGAGAAACTTAACAGGAACCCATGGGGGAGGGGAAGGAAAAAAAAAAAAAAAAGAGGTTAGAGTGGGAGAGAGCCAAAGCATAAGAGACTGTTGAGAACTGAGAGCAAACTGAGGGTTGATGGGGGGTGGGAGGGAGGAGAGGGTGGGTGATGGGTATTGAGGAGGGCACCTTTTGGGATGAGCACTGGGTGTTGTATGGAAACCAATTTGACAATAAATTTCATATATAAATAAAAAAAAAATTCAGGTAAAGATTTTTTAAATAGGACACAAAAGACACATGGTACAGGAAAAAAAAAAGTTAATATATTGGACTTGATCAATTTTTAAAACTTCAAAAGATACTTTTAAGAAAAAGAAAAGGCAATCCAAGGTCTGTGAGGAAGTATATGCAAAACATAGATCTTACTATCTAAAATATATAAAGTCCTCTAAGAAATCTTTTCATTTGTGACAATGTGGATAAAACTGGAGGGCAATATGCTAAGTTAAATGAACAAGACAAGGAAAGACAAATGCTGCACGGTATCACTTAAATATGGAATCTAAAAAAAAAGTTGAACTCATAAAAATAGAGAGTAGAAATGTGGCTGCCAGGGGCTAAGGGTAGAGAAAGAAATAGGGAGAGGTTAGTAAAAAGGTATAAGCTTTCAGTTATAAGAAGAATAAGTCCTGAAGATCTAATGCATAACACAGTAACTACAGTTGATAACACTAATTGAAATATGCTAAGAGAATAGAACTTAAATGTTCTCTCGCTCACAGACACGCATAAAAGATAAACATGTGAGGTGATGGATGCATTATTTAACTTGATGAGGGGAATCCTTTCACAATGTATATGGATATCAAATCATCATGTTGTATACTTTATATACCTTACCATTTGTCAATTATACCTCAGTAAAGCTGAAAAAACTCAACAATAAAACAATCCAACTTTAATAAATGTACAAGATATTTGAACAAACATTTCACCAAACAAGAGCTAAAGATGTGAAATAAGCACATGAAAAGATGTTCAAAAATGAAAATTAAAACCAAATGAGATACCGTACACACATAGTAAACTTATGTGGCTAAAATTACAGTGTGTAATCATGTCAAATGTTGGTGAGAATGTGGTTAATTAGAACCCTCATCCACCGCTGGTAAGAATGTCTACTACTACAAAAATCCCCTGCTTTCCAAAAGTTCTCATTACACCACTTCACTTTTACAAGAGACCTACATTATACTTGTTTTCCCTAACCAAAAGAAAAGAAATCCAAAGAGAATTTCTGCTTAATGAAAAAAGGCAAAAAGCAAAAACTATATTCAGTGTTTTACAGGGAGCCATTACAGAGCTAGCACACCCCAAATAGTGAGAGAGAGTGGACTGCCACACTTATTCTCCAGGAGCTACACTCACCATCTCAGTTTTAGGCCACCATAGTTTTGAACTGTATGAACATCTGTGCTTTATCTCAATTTATTTTGTGCATCCATTAGCAAGTTGTGTTCTAAATATCAGAAAAGACTAAAAGAGGTTATTTTGGGGTCTGGGAATGCTCAAATTTTTTTCCATATAAATTAATGGTAATTGCATCTTTATGGCATTTCAGGTTACAAAAGGTTTCATAGGAACACTCTACTTTCAGATAGTAGGGGAAACTTATATAATAACCATTTTGGAAAACTGTTTCTTCAAAAGTTCAACATGAACCTATCATGATCCTCTGCTAATTCATTCTTAGGTATTCACCCAAGAAAATGAAAGCACACATCTGCACAAAGACTTACACATGATGATTCACAGCACCTAGATCTATAATGGCCAAAAATTAGAAAGTAAGCAAATAACCCATCAACAGGTGACTGGATTAACAAATTATGGTATTTCTATACAATGATACACTTCTCAGCAATGAAAAGGAACTGATATACACAACAGTATGGATTACATTCAAAATAACTATGTTGAGTGAAAGATGCCAGAGGAAAAGAATATGTACTGTACAATTCCATTCATATAAAATTCTAGAAACTGCTAACATCTATAATGATAAAAAACAGATCAGCAATTGCACAGTAACAGAGTTGGAGGAAGGAATGAATACAAAGAAGAATGAACAAACTTCTGAGGGTGATGGAACTGTTTATTATCTTCACTGTGCTGATGGTTTCAGGAATATATACATGTCAAAACTCATCAAATTGAAGCTTTACATATGTGCTATTTATTGTCTGTCAATTGCACCTCAAAAAAAGCTGTAAAAACATAATATACATCTCACAGGATTACTATAAGTATATGATATTGCACCTAATAAGTTTTAGTGAGCCTGTTATTCTGGCACAGAATAAACACTTCATAAATATTACTTCTCATATTAACAACTGAAAAAAAGTACTTGGGTAACTAATTCAATGTTCAAAGCGCCTAAGATCTACCTTAGCTTCTTCCTCTTGTGCTTTTTTAACAATTGCTTGTAACTGCACCTCTCGTTTAAATTCAGCATGAAGTAATTTCTCTTCCATCATCCTGCGTCGTTGATCTAATAATTCTTCCTTCCACTTCCGGACATCTTTCTCCTATACAGAGTTATCATATCATTAATTTCAGCATACATAGTAATTTAACAGAAGGGAAAACTGATAAACAGCTTCGGAATGATAAATTCTAGAACCCAGAAAGACCTAAAGGAGCATGACTAATGATTGAGAACACAGACTAGGAAGCCAGACTGCTTGAGTTCATAATATACTTTGGTCACCTGCTAGCTAAAATCAAATGCTGGCTCAACATGAGTGGGAATAAAACTAGCATTCAACTGAAGTTGAATTTTAGCTACATAATTATGCATTTAACAACCTCAAAAAGTATAATGCAGAAACAGCACTGGATTAAGAGCTAGACCACAGATCTTTAAAGCCCTTGCTCAGCAAATTATTGGTAATGTGACACTGGAAACAGCACTTCACCTCTCCTAGATTCAGTTTTCACACCTGTAAAATGGGATTCAGTATGTTTAGTTCTGTGACCCACAAAGAATTCTGGTGATCAGATGAGACCACATATGTAAAACAGTGTTGAAATAACAACCTATTATACAAAAGGAAGGTGGGATTTATCATTAAAATTAATGGAAAAATTAAACCAGGTTGTACCAGTTGTACAACCTCTAACGTCTTATACAATTTCAAGAATTTATTATTCTGTTTGCAGGAATACTTGGAGATTACATAGATATATGTAAGAAATTAAACTATATAATTTTTCCTGCCTGAAAAACACAGTAAGAGGTGAAGTTGTAGTTGTGTTACAGCATTTCTCTAAAGCTGAAATTAAATAATACATTAACTCTTATAGAATCCTACAACATGCAGTTTTTCATTTTGATTTATTGATTCTGAATGATCAAAATAATAATAATGACAAAGTCTTAAGATTCGGGTAAAGAGGGGCACCCAGGTGGCTCAGTCATTTGAGCATCCAACTCTTGATTTGGCCTCAGGTTATGATCCCAGGGTCGTGGGATCAAGCTCTGTGTCAGGTTCTGTGCTGAGCATAGAGTCTGCTTAAGATTCTCTCTCTCTCTCTCTCTCTCTCTCTCTCTCTCTCTCTCTCTCAGGTGCCTGGGTGACTTAGTTGGTTAAGCATCTGACTCTTGATTTCAGCTCAGGTCATGATCTCACAGTTTGTGGGTTCAAGCCCTGCATTATGCTCTGCACGGGCAGTGGCAAGCTGCTTGTGATTCTCTCTCTCTCTCTCTCTCTCTCTGACCTTTCCGCACTCATGCTCACTCTAAGTAAATAAACATTAAAAAATATATATATTCTCTCTCTCTTTTCCTCTGCCCTTCTCCCCCACTCACACTCTCTTAAAATAAAATAAAATAAAATAAAATAAAATAAAATAAAATAAAGCATTAGGTAAAGAGAAAAATCACAGATTTCCTTCTTTTCCCAATCAACTTTTCTACTGTACTAAAGAGAATCTTATACCACACCTCATTTTTTAAAAATATTGGGATTATTTGGTCCAACTATCTCTCCTAAATTTAAATTACACATTATAAGTAACATAAATAATATATTTTTTTAGATTTTATTTTTAAATGTTTATTATTTTTTGAGAGAGAGAGAGAGAGAAAACGAGGGAGGGGCAGAGAGAGAGGGAGACACAGAATCCGAAGCAGGCTCCAGGCTCTGACCTGTCAGCACAGAGCCCAAGGGTGGGGCTAGAACCCACGAACCGTGAGATCATGATCTAAGCCAAAGTCAGACGTTTAACAGACTGAACGACCCAGGCACCCCAAGATTTTATTTTTAAGGAATCTCTACATACAACATTGGGCTTGAACTCACAACCCCGAGATTAAGAGTCACTCATATGCTCCATCGACTGAGCCGGCCAGGCACCCCAATGCAAATAATATTTTAACCTATGCATATTAGTACTCTTTTCTAGTACTAGAAGGTAACAAAGGAGTTCCCATATACTGTGACAGTCACACATCTTTTGTCATGTTGTTTTAGGTACTTGAAGTACACAGACTCCAAGATGGCTCCCAACGATCCAGCCACTTGGTACTCAGATCCTTGTCTAATTCCCTCCCACACTGTACCAGGATTGCAACCAACAGAATACAGCAAAAGTGATGGTTTATCACTTCCAGGATTAAGTATAAGAGGCAAGGGCAGCTTCGAATTTGGCAGCTCATTTGTTCTTTCCTTCTCTCTGTCTCTGTCTTTGTCTTTGTCCCTTTCTCCTTTCCTCCCTTCCTCCTGGATTACTTTCTGTGGGGAAGCCAAGGGCTATGTCATAAGGACACTTGGGCTATGAAAAGGCCCACATGGCAAATAACTGAAGTCTACAGCCAACTGCTAAAGAACCCTGAGGCCTGCCTACAACCACATGAGTGAGTCCAGAAGTATATCCTGTAGCTCCAAATGACAGCATGACTGCAAATTCATGAGAGATTCTGAATAAAAATCACTACGCAAGCCACTCCTGGTTCTCTTGCCCACATATAATGTGATAAACATCTGTTTTCAGTGGCTAAGTTTTGAGGTCTTTTGTTATATAGCACATGTAACTAATACAGTATTTGCCTATATTTGCCACTTTGACATAACAGTAAGAATGACCAGACACTGAGCATCAGCCATCATAATACTATGCCATTGTTATACACACTTGCCATATTTAATCATCACATCATGTTAATAATTAAAATTTTCATTTTAAAAATAAAGAAGCTGAAGGGCGCCTGGTAGTTGGTTAAGCGTCCGACTCTTGGTTTTGGCTCAGGTCATGATCTCACAGTTTGTGAGTTCAAGCACCGCACAGGGCTCTATACTGACAGTGTGGAGCCTACTTGGGATTTCTCTCTCCCTCTTTCTCTGCCCCTCACCAGCTTGAGCTCGCTCTCTCTCTCGCTCTCTCTCTCTCTCAAAATAAATAAATAAACATAAAAAATTCTTTTTAATTTGAAAAAGAAAGAAACTGAAATGTAATATTGTCAAGTAACTTGCCCAGTGCATCATATTTTATTATGTGGTAAAACCAGGATTTGAACCCTGCTTGGCCATCTCCAAATCCCATGTTCTTTCTACTATATCACACTGATCAGAAGTTGCACTTCTCTAAATATTCTAAAAATCTTTTTATAAATTCAATTAGTGCCCCAACTTATTCAAACCTGATCATCTGAAGCTCAAAACTATCCTACCAACTTATCCTACATTGTCCACAAGACTCCCCGAAGAAACGCCCCAATGAAAACAAGAAACGACAAAATGCAACTTCAATAATCCATGCCAACTCGGCAAACATCAATTTACTAGCTAATTTAGAAATGTCAATTTTTTTCTTTTTTGCAGGTAACCTTCTGTAATTCAATAGGTAGAAATGCTTTTGTTTCCCAGAAAATTTAATTTTTATAGTTCTGCTAGCTTCTCTTAGACCCAAAAAATAGTCAAGTTAAAAATGAGTCCATCAATTTAAGGCTGTCAAAATTTTCTAAATATTAAAAACTCACCCTTTCTAATAATTTCTGAAGCTTTAATGTTTTCTCTTCACGTAACTTTTCCCTTAGCTGCTGTGCTTTCATTTGTTTTTCTTCATGTTTTTTCTTAGATTCTGCAATTGTTCTATTAACACAAACAAATGGATAGAAGACACAAATGTTTACATGATAAAGCCAAAAATATTTTTAGTCTTCAACATTCTTAAAATAAATACAGGAAGTACACACAACTAATTTTGGCTTAACATTTCAGGAAAACATTGTCACTTATCAATAGATCTGTAACTATCCTGAATAATATGCCTTAAAATGCTGTATAGCAATTTTTACTAAAGACTAGTCAGTTTCCCTCTTGTGAAACATTTCAAATTAATTTTCAAAGGCCAGACCTTTTACGAGATGGTGAGGAAAGTTTTTCATGCATGTGAATTCCATGGCCTGGAGGTCTAGCAGGTTCCTCCTCTACAATATCCCCCCAGGATGTATTTTGGCGCCAAGTTTCACGAGCTGCCCAGAAAAAAAGAAAACCACCATTACTGTTTAACCACACAGTTCTATAAAACCAACATTTGAGAACAGGCTTTTAAAAGGCATCAGCATTCCCACTGTAAATTATTTATTTTACACATATAAACTCCACGTAATAAGATAATCTATTTTACACCCTTTTAGCTGCACACAGACAATGCACACAGGCATACACACACAATACCTTCATAATCTGCAAGGACATCATTCCAGTCCATAGACATACCACAGAAAGATACACTCCCACTGCCCATGCTGGCCTAAAATGTAATAAGGAAGAGTGAAAAACAAATATTTGAACACAATTATCACCTTAAAAATGAACTGTAGATGTAATTTTCTTACCTGTTAGTAAGAATTTAACAAACAGTTCAAAACCAGAAAAAAGCTATATACCTCTTATAGTTACAATAATCACCAAGTTAAAATACTATATAGTCTATATATTTTAAGAGGAAGACCAACCTACTTGTCATTAACAGCAGAGACAAATCAAGTAAATTTAAAAGAAACATATTGGCCTGATACTATTACTATATAACTCTGCCATACTCATAGTATACCTCAGAAGAGCTCAAGATTATTCACTGGGCATTAAAAATTAATAGAAAAATATTTAAAACATTTACAGTTACTTTCATTCTGAAGAAATCCCTCTTATCAACATACATATCCTGAATGCTTAGTGATAGCAAGGTATGTATCATTTGCTTTTTATTAGTGGAACAGAAAAAAAAGTAAATACCTTAGATTCTATTTCAGCCTCTGCAATTAAAATGTGAGTAATGCTGAGTTCTTACTTTTTCCAAGATTCAATTTCTTGATTTGTAAAATGAAAATAACAACTTCCAACTTGTCAGTTGCATTATATACAAAAATACTCTATGGGGGCGCCTGGGTGGCTCAGTCAGTTAAGTGTCCGACTGGCTCAGGTCATGATCTCACGGTTTATGGGTTCGAGCCCCATGTCAGGCTCTGTGCTGACAGCTCAGAGCCTGGAGCCTGCTTCAGATTCTGTGTCTCCCATTCTCTCTGCCCTTCCACTGCTCATGCTCTCTCTCTCTCTCTCTCTCTCAAAAATAAACATTAGAAAATTTTAAAAAAATACTCTGTAATGGTTAAAGTGCTAAAAAATGATTTCCTATTGTTTTTGTATGAACTCTAAGTCCTTCTGGCCCTAAGAATTTTATTTCTAAATGTAATTTTTGAACAATTATGCAAAAAATTCTGAAAGCTCTCAGAAAGAACCCAAAATGGCAGTGAAGTAGGAAGACCCTAGGCTCATCTTGTCCCAGGAACACAACTAGGTAACTATCAAATCATCCTAAATACCCCCGAAATCACCCTGAAGACAGGACATACTCCACAAGTAAAGAGAGAAGAGGCCATATCAAAGAAAGTAGGAAGTACAGACATGGGTTAGGGGAGAAACAGATCATGGGTGCTGCAGAGAGGAAGGAGCTGTGGTCGCGAGGAAGGGCGAGAGAAAAAGACAAGCCCAGGAACACACAAGGAGAACGTTTCCCCAAAGCCACTAGCTTGGAAACAGAGAGGGACTGAATTTTCTGAGCTCTTGCAACCAGCAGGGTTTAAACGTTAGAGTTTTAAAGGTCAGCAGGCTTAGCTGGGATACAGCCCGGAGGGCACAACCCTGCTCCTGGAGAGGAGGCAGGCAAACAACCTCAGGGACAGTCAGTGTGGAAACAGTGATCTGAAGAACAGCTGGGGCACACAGTGGTGATATTATTCCCTATTCTAGGAGTGTTTCCCAGAGAGGCAACATTCATGGAGACTGCTGTCCAGGAACAAAGGAGCTGGCTGAAGCCACTTCCCTCCAACACCCCTCAGCATGAACACAAGGCCATCTGAGGGAAGCAGCTCAGCGCCAACACTGGCTGCCTAAGTTGCTTCCACCAAGTCCCACACATCTGTGCTCTAGCAGGACTGCCCTTCTCAGTCAAGCTTGCCTCAGCCCTAGTGTGGTGAGTCCCTCTCCCAGAAAAACAGCACAAACCCCTGCCCACACCACGTCCTCTGACCAGAATGTTCTACAAGACCTGGTGGAGTTGCTGTCAGGTCTTAATGCACAAACACACCAGAGCACATCTAGTTAAAACTTACCACATTCAGGCCAGGGACCAAACACTGCCCCCAGCAGGCAAGGAGAGGCTCTACAGACAACTGGCCTAAAGGACAGAGCAGCCAAAACACAACAGTAAAGCATGTATAGCACACACCAGAGCCAATCCCTGAAGCGCCAGGCCCTGGGCAGTACATAAGGCCATTACTTTCAGGAGAAGGAGACATAACTGGCTTTTCTAACACAGAGAAGAAGGCAGATACCAGACAAAATGCCAAGACAGAGGAATTTATCCCAAATGAAAACAAGATAAGGCAAAACAGATATAAGTAACATGCCTGATGGAGAATTTAAAGCAATAATCATAAAGATACTCACTGGGCTTGAGAAAAGAATAGAAGACATCAGTGAGACCCTTACAACAGAGATAAAAGAGTTTAAAAAAAAATCAACCAGAGATGAATGAAATAAATGAGATTGGAAACAGGCTTGATGCAATGAACAGCAGGCTGGAAGAAGGAGAGGAATGAACTAGTGACCTAAAAGATAAAATAATCAACAATAATGAAGCTGAACAAAAGAAAGAATAATTATGCAACACAAGAATAGACTGAGGGAACTCAGTGACCCCATCAAATATAAAAACATTCATATCAGAGGAGTCCCAGAAAGCAGAAAATATTATTCCAAGAAATAATAGCAGAAAATTTCCGTAATCTGGGAAAGGAAACAGACATCAAGATCCAGGAGTACAGGGAACTCTGATCAAAATCATCAAAAGCGGGCCAACATCAAGACATATTGTAATCAAATTTTAAAATACAGTGAAAGAAAAAATCCTAAAAGCAGCAAAACAAAAGAAGTCCTTAATTTACAAAAGACCACCCATCAGGTTAGCAATAGATCTCTCCACAGAAACCTGGCAAGCCAGAAGTAAGTGGCATGCTCCATTCAATGTGCTAAATGGAAAAAGTCTGCAGCCAAGAATACTCTATCCTGCAAGGCTATCATTCAGAATAAAAGGGGAGATACAGAGCTTCCCAAACAAAAATTAAAGGAGTTCATGACCACTAAACCAGCCCTGCAATAAATATTAAAGGGGACTCTTTGAGTACAAAGACCAAAAGCGACAAAGGCAAGAAAGGATCAGAGGAAATCTCCATTAAAAACAACAAAACAAGTAATAAAATGGCAATAAATACATATCTATCAATAATTACTTTGAATGTAAATGGACCAAATGCTCCAATCAAAAGACATAGGGTGTCAGAAGGGATTAAAAAAATAAGACCCCTCAATATGCTGCCTACAAGAGACTCATTTTAGACCTAAAGACACCTGAAGATTGAAAGTGAGGGAGTGGAGAAACATTTATCACTCAAATGGATGTCAAAATAAAGTCCAAGTAGCAATACTTATATGGGACAAACTAGACTTTTTTTTCCTTGTATTGTCTTTATCCTGTTTTGGTATCACAACAGTACTGGCCTCATGGAATGATTTTGAATATGTTTCCTCTCTTCCATTATTTATGAGATTTGGTAAGTATTGTCATTGGTTTTTTTTTTAATGTTTGGTAGAATTCCACCAATGAAACCATGTGGTCTTAGACTTTTCTGTGCTCAGAGTTTTGATTCCCAATTCAACTTTGATTTTTGTTATTGGTCTAAGAAGATTTCCTACTTCTTAGATTCAAGATTCATGACTCAATCTTGGTAACTTGTACGTTTTTAGGAATTTTGTTTGTTTGGTTTCCTTCTAGTTATTTGATTTATTAATATATAATTATAATAATCTGTTATCATCTGTTGTATTGTTTTCTCTTCTATTTTTCATTTTGGCTTATGTGTCTTCTCTCCTTTTTCTTTTTTTTTTAAATTTTTTTTTTAATTTTTTTTTTTTTTTTTAACATTTATTTATTTTTGAGACAGAGAGAGACATAGCATGAACGGGGGGAGGGCCAGAGAGAGAGGGAGACACAGAATCTGAAGCAGGCTCCAGGCTCTGAGCTGTCAGCACAGAGCCTGATGCGGGGCTCGAACTCACGGACCGTGAGATCGTGACCTGAGCGAAGTCGGACACTCAACCGACTGAGCCACCCAGGCGCCCCTCTCCTTTTTCTTAATTAATGTAAAGTATTGCCAATTTTATTTCCTTTTTTTTTTTTTTTTGGAAAAACCAGTCATGACTTTCAATGTTATATTATTGTTTACTCTGGTCTCTACTTCTGATTTTTCTTTGTTATTTCCTTCCTCTACTAAATTTCACCTAAGTCTCTTCTTTTCCTAGTTCCTTGTGATATAATGTTGTTTACTTCAACACTTTTTCTTAATACAAGCATTTATAGCATCTAGCATCTAACATTTGCTTTTTGCTGCATCCCATAGGTTACAGAATATTGTGTTTTATTTTTCTTTTGTTTTAAATTTTTTTTTATTAGTTTTCTTTATTCTTGAGAGGCAGAGAGAGAGCGTGTGTGGGGGAGGGGCAGAGAGAGAGGGAGACACAGAATCCCTGGAGACAGGCTCCAGGCTCTGAGCTGTCAGCACAGAGCCTGATGTGGGGCCCAAACTCATGAACCATGAGATCATGATCTAAGCCAATGTCGGACACTCAACCAACCGAGCCACCCAAGCGCCCGTTTTAAGACATATCTTAATTTGCCATTGGATTTCTTATTTGGCCCATTGTTTGTGCAGTGGTGTGTTAATATTTACACATTAAATATTTAATATTTACATTGTAGATTTTCCAGCTTTGTTTTATTGTTGATCTTTAGTTTTGTACCATTGTAA
Source organism: Herpailurus yagouaroundi (assembly GCF_014898765.1). Classification (NCBI taxonomy): domain Eukaryota; kingdom Metazoa; phylum Chordata; class Mammalia; order Carnivora; family Felidae; genus Herpailurus; species Herpailurus yagouaroundi. The sequence goes on along the minus strand of NW_024412415.1, from coordinate 40,687,528 downwards.
ATGGAAATTATACTTAGTATGATTTGTCTTTTTTTTAATGTTATTTATTTATTTATTTATTTATTTATTTATTTATTTATGAGAGAGAGGGAGACAGAGTACGAGCAGGGGAGAGGGGCAGAGAGAGAGGGAGACAGAATCCACGAAGCAGGCTCCAGGCTCTGAGCTGTCAGCATACAGTCTGATGCGGGGCTCAAACCCATGAACTAAAAGATCATGACCTGAACCAAAGTCAGACACTTAACCAACTGAGCCAACCAGGCGCCCCGATTTCAGTCTTCTTAAATTTGTAGTATTTGTTATGTCTCTGGGATTCTTTTGTGAATACTTAAAAAAAAATGTCTGTTCTATTTTTCTTGGATGGAATGTTTTAAATATATCTTTTAGAATCATGTATTCTGAAGTATGCTTCAAATAAAAAATGCTCTTGTTGGAAAAAAAAATACCCTTCTTTACTTGAGGGTGCTCATTTAAAATAAAGCTATCAGAGGGGAGATAGCTGGGGGAATGAGTGAAACAGGTGATGGGGATTAAGGGTACACTTAGGATGAGCACTGAGTAAAGATGTACAGAATTGGTGATCACTATATTACACCTGAAATTAATACACCACTATATGTTAACTATACTAGAATTTAAAAAAAATGAAAAATAAAAAATAAAAATTTTTAATTTAAAAAATAAAACCTCACAGAGAAGTCACTGTCGTTGTCAGTTTCAATATTAATATCGTTGTTTTCTTCTGCTTCAATTTCTCTGGTTAACTGCTCCTCTTCAGCAATAGCACTAGCAATAGCTTCTTCATTGGCCTTTTCTAGACGATCTGCTAGCTCTTCTTTTTTAGCAAGAACTTCTGCCATGGACTATAAAGTTAAAAACAAACAAACAAGAGAATTATCAATTAAGTGGAAAGTAATAATTTCTTTATATACTAACAACACACTCAACAGTATACATAAAATAGCATTGATCTAGAATTATAAAATGTGAGGTTCAGTATAAGTTCAACCACTTGCTACTTGTGTGACTGGGAAGCTTCTTAAAACCAAGAGCCTATTTTGTATTCCATAAAATGGTACAATAATTCATGACTTACCTTCATCATGAGACAGCTGTGTATGAGAAACTGTGAAGTTATACAAATAACAGGTATTATTATTAATGTCAAAGTATGAATTTCATTTGAGTGCCAAAATTCAAAACAGTTGTAGATCAAGTATCTTTAAGACAAAAGAAAAGCACTATAAAAGGAATATAGCCTGGTTGGGATTTTCCCTCTCTCCCTCTCTCTCTGCCCCTCCCCAGCTCACGCTCTCTCAAAATAAATAAACTGTAAAAAAAAAAAATTTGAAATTTTAGTAAATCTAAAAACCTAGATCCACTGTAGCTAGGTTTTATATTAGCACATTTTTTACAACAATGGCAAAAGTTGAGCTTAAATAGAAAGGTTCAGTCATTTTCTATTAAATTTTTTTCATGTTTATTTATTTTTGAGAGAGTGAAAGACAGAGTGTGAGCTGCGTAAGGGGCAGAGAGAGGGAGACACAGAATCCAAAGCAGGTTCCAGGCTCTGAGCTGTCAGCACAGAGCCTGACACGGGGCTCAAACTCACTAGCTGTGAGATCATGACCTAAGCCAAAGTAGGACACTTAACCAACTGAGCCACCCAGGTGCCCCTTGAACAGTCATTTTCTACCAAAATTTCTGTTGAATAAGATAACCGAAGAATTATTATTATTATTATTATTATTTACCTTTAGCTACAGGACTACTGCATTGAGAAAGAAAAGAAAAAGTTCTGTCATCACAGGCAGCAATTCTCTACAACCCCCCACTGAGAACCTATACAATGAGGTACATGTAGAGAGCAATCCAAAGATTTAGCTCCACCAAGACAAATCCAAACACAAAAGTTTTTTAAAATCTGGTTTAATTAAAATTCCTCTAAGAACTCTAAGAATATACTAATATTCATATCAAAAGCAGAGTATGTAAAGTATGTAAATTTGATCTAAGAGTTTTTAATATTCTACCACAAGCTTATTTATACATGTGATCAAAATAAAATGGATGAAAGAATTTTTAAATAACTATTTAGTGCTTATTTAAGTATGGGATCTTTTTCCTCTTCTGAAATTTGATTCTCACAGAATCAATTCGCAAAATAAATAATATGATGCGTAGCTATGCAAATAAAAAATATAAATATGACCAATTTCTATCCCATATATTAAACCTAGTACTTACATGACCATAATTATGTTTCACCTTTAAGAACAGTCACACTAAAAGAGCCAACTTAAAATATAATTTTCTCTTTATTCCTTACTTTAAATTTTTAAATGTTTTTCTTATTACTATAGAGCCCTTATTTTTCCCCTATCAAGTTTCATCTGTGTCTAATGTTATTATCTCTCTAAGATACATAATTTGATCTAATACCATCTGTCAATAGCATCTTTCAGCATGATAAGGCACTAAGTTTTTAAGGAAAGTACAGTATACGGTGGCCATTTAAAAAATAAAATTTGATGGGGCACCTTGGTGACTCAGTCGGCTAAGCATATGACTGATTTCACCTCAGGTCATGATCTCATGGTTTGTGAGATCAAGCCTTGCGACAGTGCGGAGCTTGCTTGGGTCTCTCTCTCTCTCTCTCTCTCTCTGCCTCTCCCCCACTTGTACACGTGCATGCTCTCTCTCTCAAAATAAATAAAAATAAAGTAAAATAAGATTTGAATGATTTTTCTCAGTAATTTTTTGTGTGTGCCTATTTCTTCTGAAAGTTACTTTTATACTAGAATAACCCATTCTGGATTATCCTCAGGTCATATATCTTACTACTAAAGTGAGAAATAGACATGAGGACAAATAAGTAGTCATCTAAAAGCATAAAACTGTAATTCCAAATCAACACATTTTTAAAGGTTCTGCAATAGGGATGGTAAATAAATTTCACCTTGAAGACCAACTCCAAGCAAGTGACAGAGGCTATCTAAAGAACTTTATTAAGAGAATTTTTAAAAAGTCCAGTAGGCAACATTTTCCATCCATCAGAGTGCTAGATGTTGCATGGAAGACTTTATTGTTACTGGTTTAGTTTCTTAATGCTAGACTAAAAAACATTTGATCAAATCACAAAATGAATGATTTTAGCAACAGTTATTTAGCGATCTTATTTTCGTCCTCTACAAAATGAGAAGCATCTCAAAGCTTGCTATAAGAATAAAATAGTAAAAAGAAATAACATGTACAAAATACTTTATAAAGTGTAAAGTAACACAATTTATTACTATTAAAGTTTTATGCCTCTTTAATATATTTACTCAGAATTCTGATAAGTTGTTCTTACCAAGTTAGCAGCACTCACATTTGAAATATCTGAAGGGTCCATTTCACTCTCTATCCCTGCTTTCTCTGCTGAAAATATGTCATTTGCTTGCAAAGGAGGCATATCAGCTTGCTGAATAATTGAAACACATTCTGTATCAATGTGAACAGCAGGTATTTCAGAAGTTCGCAGAGAATGGTCTTGTAAAGTACTACTGCGAGAGCTCTTGACATCATCCAATGTATTCACTGTGAACTAACAAAACACATTTACAGAATGAATCAAACTACTCCATTGTAGAAAAAATGATTATAATACACCTATCAACTAAAGCAGTAGCTGACTGGCTGACTGACGACTCACTCGTCTTTTTTCTATGTTTCAAGTGTAAGGAAAAAAAAATACCATTAAGCAGAACAAATTTTATTTGCACACCTACTACGTACAGGGCAATACCTGAAATGCTTTATGAAAGCTTAGCTTTATTAAGCTATATTGTAATTACATTTTTATTTTTAGTAGGCTGATTCTTGATGAGTACTTTATATACGTCACAAAAGAAATTCTAGTCACAAGTATAATAGTTTGTCTTATATTCAAATAACTAAAGGTATTTATGTGGTTTTGCAAAGATTGTCTGTCTAATATCAAATGAAGGCACTTTTCACCAAAATATATACTTTCAGGGCATTTTACTCATAACAAGACAGTTGCTCTCTTAAGATAACATTAACAAACCTCAAAGTATCTTTCATGTAAACCCACATGGTACACAATACCAATTCTCAGATCTAAAAGAGAAAATACACCATAAAAAGTATAGTATATCTGAGCAAGCAATTCCTATTTAGATTTCAATATCCTCCCCCATTACCCTTTAGAAATATTTAACACATAACCAACAAAAATAGGAAAATGATCTAAGTCAAATAAAGTACTGTCTTAAGCCAAATACCCATTTTTTAAAAACCTCCTAGTTTAGTAAATAGAAACATGTCTTTATTTCCACTTTGTAACAGAGTACAGAAAGAATGGTGCTGTGTTTTCCAATTATACTCAGAGTAATGAGCTACAAGTAGAACTAAAATCTAAAATTGTGAATTTCAAACCCACTCACATCACTATTTAAATAAACATTAGATAAATATTGCAGTGGCCATGAAGCTCCCAATTTGATTAATTATTTATATAAATATGAAACTTGGTCAAGTCTTATAAATTACTTTAAAAATTCTACTATTGGTCAAAACTTAGTGTCCCAAAGCACTGATTTTAGTGTAGGTATTATTTAAATTGTATCTCATTGTTTATATCACTATCAACATTATCTATACATCATTCACCATAGTTTATAATCTTCTTGGCAATATTTATATTGGCATTACTGATGTTTACAATATAGTCAACTCTGTTTATTAAAAAATCAGTATCATTTATACAGTAAAATCAAAGCTAAACTATAATGTTGAAAAAATATACAATATGCTATTTCCATTTTTAGAATGACAGTGGAAAAAACAAATATTATCATTAGCTTGGACACCAAGAGCAGTGAACTTTTTATATGGGAATATTTTAGCAATAGTTAAATTACTCAAAAGTTGTATGTATGGATTATTCCTAAAATCCCAAATCATGTAAGTTTATTCATTACCCAAAACCAATGTAATTTTTATACTGTTAAGTTTTATAGCTAAAATATATGTTAGCAAAAATGCTACAGGTCTGTTAAGTGATACAAAAAGATTTTTTACCTACATTAAAAAGTTTCTGAAAAGTATAACCAACAAAAATACTGATTATTTCCTGTGTCTAGGATTCTGCTCCATAATGCAGTAGATTAAAGGCAACATAAGATACCGCTCACAAGGAGCTTCCAATCTCACATGGGCATAAAACATACATACATTAAGGAGTTACAGAACATCAGGAACAATGTACAGTTAAGAGCCATTATCATCATTAAGAAGAAAAACATGGAAATTGAGTACAGTTTCCAATAAAAACAAATATCCTACATGTAAAAAGAGAAAACTTTAAAGCAGAAATACTATTCTAAACTGAGAAATAATGTAACTATTTTACAAATTTTTACTTAGTCCCTGTATCATATAAAGAATCTCTTATGTTTCATTTTGCATAAAATTATGCCTATTGAACATATATTTTCATGTAAACAAATATCTAAAAAATGCATTCCTTCATCAAATAAGTAAAATAAATTTCAGATGGACTAACAGCAGAAATACTGAGAATATCATCTTTAAAGAATTACATTAAATATTGGCAAATGACTACACACTTGAATTGCAGGATGTAAAAGGAGAGCAAGTTCAAAATGATCCTTACTTTCATCAACATTTTTAATAACACTCCAAATGAAACAGTAGACCACCATTTAAACCAAGTAATTCAAATTAACAACAAAGTTGGGAAAATTAATATATGCCTCTAGATGTGACACTAAGGCCAATCACTTTATTTCTGTCAAAAATGCATAAGCTAACTTGGATAATAAACTAACTGAAGGATATTCTACAAAAAAAATAATGCAATGTATTCTTCAAAAACATTAATGTCATGAAAAACAACGATAAACTGAAAAACTGTCCCTGATGAAAGATGTTAAAGAAACAAAGCTGAATTTATAATGTGTGATTCTAGATTGGATCTCTGCTCAGAGAAAAAATTCTATGATGAAAGGGCACCTGGATGGCTCAGTTGGGTAAGCATCCAACTTCGGCTCAGGTCGTGATCTCACGGTTCATGAGTTGAAGCCCCGCATCAGGCGCCTGCCTCACTACCAGTGTGGAGTCTGCTTGGGGTTCTCTCTCTCTCCCTCTCTCTCTCTGCCCTTTCCCCCATCAAAATAAATAAATAAATTTTAAAAATTCTATGAAGAAATTACTGGTACATGGATATGAATTATAAATTAGAGGAAAATACTATATAGATATCAAATTCCCTGAATTTTACAATTAAAATGGTTAAGGGTTTCTTTATTCTTTGTAGATACATGCTATAATGCAGGTAAATGGTTATGGCGTTTGCATACTGTTTAGTATACATGTGTGTGACATATGAGTATGAATAAAGAAGAAAAAAAAATGAGGCAAATGTTAATCTGTGAATCTAGGTAAAGAGTATAGGAGAGTTCATTGTTCATTCTTGCAACTTTTCTGGAGATCTGAATTTTTTTACAATAAAAAGTTAAAAATAAAATAGGAAAATAAGACATTCCGGCATAGACATATCCCTTATAAAAATGTAGTAAAAGGATTTTCAGAATGTACTACCTGGGTTCTTTCAGCAAGAGGATGGTCACAAGAGTGTAATGAGTCTTTGGACCGAGATTCTATAGTATTAGAAGGTCCATCTCCATCAAATTCACCTTTCTCAATGCTTTCATCAGGTAAAAGTTGTATATTTTCTTTATCACTGTCATCCTTTGACCTTAATGTTTCTGTTGCTACTGAAACTTTTGTCATCACTGCTGTTGATCGTGAGCGAACAGGCCTTCCCCTCTGAACAGTCTCCCATCCTTCAGCATCTTTCCGTTCTATGCAATTGAGGGAAGGAAATAAATCAAGATTTCTTTAGATGATAAAAATTTTCAAAACCTATAAAATAAAACTTTTTCGAGTCAAATTCGTATTAAGTGTAACTAATATATAAACATGACACTAACTATACAAGATGCAGTGTGTGTATGTGCATATGTAATGTCTAATATAAGTACACTGTGGGGTTGGTATGATTTTCCATGTTTTACAAATGACAAAACTGAGATTCAGATTAAGACTGACATAGGCCACAGAGTCAGAAAGTAATAATAAACATTTATATAGTGTGTACTGTGTGCTAGCACTGTTCCAAGTGTTTACATATTGTAACTCTCAATCTCCACAACAACCCGGTAATACCAATACTATCATCTCAATTTTATCATTGATAAAATTTATCATTTGTCATTTCACTTACCCCATGTATCATTGAAAATAATGAGACAAAGAGAGGTTAAGTAATTTCCCCAAGGTCACACACCCAGTAAAGGTAAAGCCAAGATGCAAGTTTAGGCAAATTGGTTCTGGTGTTCATGTCCCAGTGGTTACACAAAAACTGCCCTCCACCCCCATCTTTCAGAATCCAAACACAGGCCTACCTCAAAAGTCCAAGTTCTTTCCTCTATCCTAGTACTAATAGCATACATTTGACTGTATGTCAGCACAGAGCCTGCTGTGGATCCTCTGTCCCTCTCTCTCTGCCCCTCCCTCACTTGTGCTCTGTGTCTCAAATATTAAAAAAAAAAAAAAATACAATTGAACTCTAGGTTATCTACAAGAAATTCACTTAAATACTTGTATTCACCTAAATACAAGGTCATATGTAAGTTCAAAGCGAGAAAGATACACCATGCAAATACTGAGGAAAGCAGGAGTAGATATATTATTATCAAATAAAGTAGACTTCAGAGCAAAGAAATTACTAAAGAAACAAAAACATATTATATAATGATAAAACCATTGCACAGTGAAGATATATACCCCTAAATATGTATACACCGAACAATATAAACTCAAGATACACAGCAAAAAAACTGATAAGGATGAAATGAGAAAGAGAAAGATACACAATTACAAATGTGGACTTCTAACTCCCTCCCAGGGACTGATAGAACTAGACAGAAAATCAGCAAGTATATAGAAAAATTGAACATACAATCAACCAACTTGATATAATAGCATATACAAAACAGTCCATTCAACAGTAAAATGCTTTTTTTTTCAAATATATATAGAACATTCAGTATCACAGACCATATTCATTCTATAAAATAAAGTTTAATGAACCAATTCTATAAGAAACACAAACTGTAAAACTCAACCAAAATGAAAACAGACTATCTGAATAGTCTCATGATTATTAAAGAATTCAATTTGTACTTTTTAAAAGTTCCCCACTCAAAACCTCCAGGCCCAGATGGTTTCTCTGGCAAATTCTATGCAACACTTTTAAAAGGATTTAAAAATTTTACACAACTATTCCAGAAAATAGGAGAGGAGAGAACACCTCCCAAGTACCAAGGCCAGTTTTACCTTGGTACAAAAACACACAAAGACAGTACATAAAAATAAAACTAAATAACAATATTTCTCATGAATTTAGATATAAAAAGCTTCAACAAAATATCAGCATATCAAATCCAGCAATGTATAAAAAGAATTACAAACCATGACCAAGTAGAATTAATTACAAGTATGCAAACCTGGTTCAACATTCAAAAAAAATCAACGTAATTCACTACTGTCCACTGACTATACAAGTAAAATCATATGATCCTATCAACTGATGCAGAAAAAGTATTTCACAAAATCCAATATCCATTCTTGAGAAAAATTTATTAAGCTATAATATAGGGGAACTTACTCAACTCAATAAAAAGCATCGACAAAAAACCTATAGCTAACATATACTCAATGGTGCAAGAATGAATGAGTAATTTTCCCCATGCTCTAGAACAAGAAAAGGATGTTTCCTCTCACCATCCTTCTTCAACATAGTACCGGAAGTCCTAGACAGTGCAAAAAGGCATGGGATATGGGGATGGGGGGAAGGAAAAGAAGAAATAAAACTGTCCCCATTTTCAGATGACATGATTGTCTACATAGAATATCCCAAGGAATTACATAAAAATTCCAGAATTATTACATAAATTCAGTAATGTTGTAGGATACAAGTCAATGCACAAATGCACTGCATTTATACAGACTAACAGTGAACATGTGAAAACAAATTTGAAACAATTTATGATTACACTAAAGAAAATAAAATATTTAGTAATAAGTCTAAGAAAAAAGGTACAGAATATGTATCCTAAAAACTACAAAAGGCTGATTAAAAAAAGAGAAGACCTAATAAGTTGAAAGACATACCATGTTCATTAAAAAATGATTAGAAAATCCAGCATCATAAAAGTGTCAATTCTCTCTAAAATGATCAACAGCATAATGTAATTTCTATCAAAATACCAGTAACATTTTTTTGAACATTAGAAAAACTTACTCTAAAATTTATATAGAAAGACATAAAACCTAAAAGAGCTAAAAACAATTTTCTTTAAAAAAGAATAAATTAAAAGTAATCACTCTATTCAATGTTTTAAGGCTTACCACAGAGTGAGATTAATCAAGAAAGTACAGTATGGGTGGAACAACAGACACACAGATCAATGAAATAGACTACTTTAAAACCCAGAAATACAGGGGCGCCTGGGTGGCGCAGTCGGTTAGGCGTCCGACTTCAGCCAGGTCACGATCTCGCGGTCCGTGAGTTCGAGCCCCGCGTCAGGCTCTGGGCTGATGGCTCAGAGCCTGGAGCCTGTTTCCGATTCTGTGTCTCCCCTCTCTCTGCCCCTCCCCCGTTCATGCTCTGTCTCTCTCTCTGTCCCAAAAATAAATAAAACGGTGAAAAAAAAAAAAAAACAGAAATACACCCACACAAATATGCCCAACTGATTTTTGATAAAATTTCAAGAGAAATTCCAACAAATGGTGGTAGTAACCAGACATCCAAGGCAAAAAAGTAAACCTCCATCTAAAACTCACACTTCACCCAAAAATTCAGTCAAAAAGTATCACTAATTTAAGATGTAAAACTATAAAACCTAGGAAGAAAAAAAAAACCAAGAAATCTTTCGAACATATGTCTAGACAATGAGTTCTTACACTTGACACCAAAAGCATGATCCATAGGAAACCCTCACAAACCTCATCAAAATTGAAAAATTTTGCCCTGCAAAAGACTCTATGAAGACAATGAAAAGATAAACAACAGACTTGTAGGAAATACCCAATGATGTCTAGAATATATAAAGAACTCTGAAAATTCAACAGTAGTATTACAGACAATCCAACTAGAAAATGGGCAAAAGATGTGAAGAAACACTACAATGAAGGGTATATACAATTGGCAAAGAAGTAAACAAAAGACATTCAACATCATTAGCCACTAGTGAAATGCAAATTAAAAGCCACAATGAGATATCACTCTATACCTATCAGAATGGTTATATACAATATAATCACAGTATTACATACTAATAATGGATGGGGAGATGCAGGGTTAGGAGGGTGTTAAGTAAAGGATATGAGGTTTCTTTTTTATTTTTCCAGTTGTACTGAGATATAACTGACATATAACATCGTATTAGTTCAAGGTGTACAACATATTGTTTGATATATGCATATATCAGGAAAGGATTACCAAAGTAAGTTTAGTCAATATACAACACTTCACAGAGTTAACAAATGTTTTTTCTTGAGATAAGAACTTCTAAGATTTACTCTCTTAGCAACGTTCAAATATATATACACCACATATTCTTTATCCACTCATTGACCAATAGACACTTAAGTTGTTTCTATGTTTTGGCTATTGTAAATAATGTTGCTATGAACAAGAAGCAGGTATGTTAGTATTTTCATTTCTTTTGGATACATACCCAGAGGTGGGATTGCAGGATCATATGGCAATTCTATTTTAATTTTCTGAAGAATCTCCATACTGTTTTCCATAGTGGCTATACCAATTTACATCCCCATCAACACTGTACAAAGGTCCCCTTTCCTCCACATTCTCTCCAACATTTGTTATCTGTCTATTTGATGACAACCATTCTGACAGATGTAAGGTCATATCTCATTGTGGTTTTGATTTGCTTTTCCCTAATGATTAACGATGTTGAGCACTTTTTCAGGTACCTGAGGCTAGTTGGATACTTTTTTGGAAAAGTGTCTATTCAGAACCTCTGCCAATTTTTTTTAACTACATTGTTTGTTTTTTGCTGAAGAGTTGTATGAGTTCTTTATATATTCTGGATATTAACCCCAATCCGATACATGATTTACAAGTATCTTCTCCCATTCTATAGGTTACCTCCTCATTTTGTTGACGGTTTCCTTTGCTGTACAGAACTCTGTAGTTTGATGTAGTCCCACTTGTTTTTTGCTTTTGTTGCTTTTCTTTGGTGTCAAATCCAAAAAATCATTGCCAAGACATATATTTTTGAGGTGATGAAAATGTTCTATCATTGACTGTCATTATGGTACTATATATGTGTTAATATACTAACAATAGATGAATTATAAATAGATGAATTGAATGGTATGAATTTTATCTTAACAAATTTGGTATAAGAATTAAAAGCAGGGGCTCCTGGGTGGCGCAGTCGGTTAAGCGTCCGACTTCAGCCAGGTCACGATGTCACGGTCCGTGAGTTCGAGCCCCGCGTCAGGCTCTGGGCTGATGGCTCAGAGCCTGGAGCCTGTTTCCGATTCTGTGTCTCCCTCTCTCTGCCCCTCCCCCGTTCATGCTCTGTCTCTCTCTGTCCCAAAAATAAATTTAAAAAAACGTTGAAAAAAAAAATTTAAAGAATTAAAAGCAAAAAATTTAATAGGAAAAAGTAAGCTGATTTCTCAGACTTATTTCTGTAAAACTAAAAACTTACATCACTATGAAAACTACGTTTTTTATGAATATCAAGACCATACCACCAAATGATTCACTAAAGGAAAGGAATATTATTTCAAGGGAAAAAAAATACTTACAAAATACTGGTTCTTATAACTGGGAATAACTCATTATCCTATTTTTTAAAATACAATGACTGTTGGGATACCTGGATGACTCAGTCAGTTGAGTGTCTGACTCTTGGTTTTGGCTCAGGTCATGATCTCATGGTTCGCGGGTCCAAGCCCCACGTCAAGCTCCACACCGACAGTGCAGAGCCTCCTTGGGATTCTCTCTCTCTTTGCCTCTCTTGGCCCCTCCCTGTGCTCACCTCTCTCTCAAAATAAATAAACATTAAAAAAATTTTAATGAAATGCAGTGACTATATTAGTACTGTATATTTTAAAATAAAAAGAAAAAAGACCTAGAACTTTTTCTTTCAAAGGTCTACACTTTGAAATCTCTAAGGGAAAACAACATTTAAATTTGTCTTGTGCTTTTTTAACTTTTTATCATGAAGATTTTAAAATACACAATATAGATAAAATAGTATTATGAACCCCATGTTACAATTATCCAGTTTCAATAATTATCAGTATTCTGCCACTCTTATTTCATCTAGTTCCCCTTCCCTATTGTTTCTTCTGAAAGATTTTAAAACAAATCCTATACATCATTATCATTTCTCCTGCAAATATTCAGTATGTGCCTTTAAAAGGACTTTTTAAGAAATATAGCAATATCATTATGGTAAACAAAATATTATTAATTAAAATTAAATTAAATTAAAATTAAATCATATCCTACCCAATCTGAGATCAATTTTCTTCCGTATTTAACTTTCAAAAATTTCTCATTACATTTGTCTTTTAAATATATATATATGTGTGTATATACATATACATATATATATAAATTAAAAATATATATAATCAACCTAATAAAAATCACACATACCAAAATTAAGTTTAATAAAAGAGTTTAGTTTCCAGTTAATTTAACAGGCTCACCCTTAGGAGCAGTATGATTAATAACTTCACTTTTTAAAGGAAAGAAAAACACTCCTCTTTCAAAGTTTCCTTATAGAAATAGTGCTTAACACTTGGACCTACTCCATAACCAGTATTATGGCCAACAAAAACACTGTCATGTAATTAAAAAAAAAAAAGCGAAATGATTGAAGCAAGTCAAAGAGGAGTATATCAAAATAGAAACTATAACATAGGTCTCTTAGACTCTAAGAAATTAGCTATGAACAAATTACCTTCTTAAGGAACTTTCAATAAAAACTATATTGAAAAACCATTCCCATAATGAAGAATGCTTATTGAAAATATCAAATTATGTAATTAAACTGTCAGAGAGTGTCTAAACATTCAGAATAATCTTAGAAGTACACAAAATTTAAAACTGTATTTCATTATCATAGTTCTTACACCCAAGAACTTGTACATTTTTAAAAATTTTATAAATGTCATTAATAAAGTAGCACTAAATACAAATTAATATAACCAATAATTGAAAAGCACCAGATTTATTCCCATCTGACTGATGTGTTATCATTTTTGTTTATCACTATATTTAATTCACTAACATTTTGTTTATAATTTTTATATCAGTGTTTAAGAGAAAATGTTCTATTTTATAATATCCTTGCTAGGTTTTGACATTCAGGTTATGCTGGCATCATAAAACAAGCTCCATTTTTTCATTTTCAGTAAGAGTTTCTATGTGATTACTGTTATTTTTACCTTAAACATTTGGAAGAATTCATAGGTGAAGCCATCTTGACCAGGGATTTTCTTTGCAAAAAAAGGTTTAATTATAGACTCACATTTAAAAAAAAATTACTAAGTTCCTTCATGTTTTTCTAATTCTCGCCATGTAAGTTTGCTTACATAGTGTTTTTCAAGAAATTTGTCAATTTCTTCTAAGTTTGTAAATTTAGTATATAATATTGTTCATCATATCCTATTATCTTCTTAATATCCATGGGATTTCTACCAATAGTCTTATGTAATACCTTGGTATTATGCTTTGTCTCCTCTTTTTTTATCAGTATTAGAAATTTTGTTAGTCTATATGAAAGATTATCTTTTGGCTCTATTGATTTTCTCAGTTATCACCTATATCTTTTTCTTTCTTTTTATGTTCCTTGGATTTAACCTGTTCTTTTCTAACTTCTGGAGACAGGAAAAAAATGTGGATTTTAGGTTTTCTTCTTTTTTAATATATGCAATTGAGGCTAGAAACTTTTCTCAGAGCACAGCATTAACCTTAAACCCATAAGATTTTAAATATGCATTTTCATTTTCTAATTTTCATGGTGATTTCTTCTCTGACTCATGGATTATTCAGAAATATATTCCAAAATTTCAAAAATCTGAGATTTATATGGCTATCCTTTTACTTCTTTAAATCTAAATTCAAGTAGTTAACATATAGTGTAGTATTGGTTTCAAGAGGATAATTTAGTGATTCATCACTTACATATAACACCCAGCGCTCATCCCAATAAGTGCCTTCCTTAATGCCCATCACCCATTTAGCCCATCCCCCCTACCCATCTCCCCTCCAGCAACCCTCGGTTTTTTCTCTATATTTAAGTCTCTTATGATTTGCTTCCCTCTCTGTTTTTATCTTACTTCATTTTTTTCTTCCCCTCCCCTATGTTAATCTGTTTTGTTTCTTAAATTCCATATGAGTAAAATCATAGGTCTTTCTCTAATTTATTTCACTTACTGTAATAGACTCTAGTTCCATATATGTTGTTGCAAATGGCAAGATTTCATTTTTTTGATAGCTGAGTAATATTCTGTTGTGTATATATACCACATATTTTTTATCCATCCACCAGTCACTGGACATGTGGACTCTTTCCATAACTTGGCTACTGTTGGTAGTGCTGCTATAAACATTGGGGTGCATGTGCCCCTTCAAAGTGGCATTTTTGTATCCTTTGGATAAATTCCTAGTAGTTCAATTGCTTGCGTTGTATGGTAGTTCTATCTTTAACTTTCTGAGGAAATGCCATACTGTTTTCCAGAGTAGCTAAACCAGTTTTCATTCCCACAAACAGTGCAAAAGTGTTCCCCTTTCCCTGCCTCTTCCCCAACATCTATTGTTTCCTGAGTTGTTTAGCCATTCTGACAAGTGTATTTCATTGATGATAAGTGATGTTGAGCATCTTTGCATGTGTCTGTTAGCCATCTGGATGCCTTCTTTGGAAAAGTGTCATCATGTCTTTTACCCATTTCTTCACTGGATTATTTATTTTTTTGGGTGTTGAGTTTGATAAGTTCTGTATAGATTTTGGATACTAACCCTTTATCTGATATGTCATTTGCAAATCTCTTCTCCCATTCCATCAGTTGTATTTTAGTTTTATTGATTGTTTCCTTCAATGTGTAGAAGCCTTTAATTGATGAGGTCCCAGTAGTTCATGTTTGCTTTTGTTTCCCTGGATTCAGAAAACACGTCAAATAAGTTGCTGTGGCCAAAGTCAAAGAGATTGTTGCTTGTTTTCTCCTCTAGGATTTTGATGGTTTCCTGTCTTACATATAGGTCTTTCATTCATTTTGAGTTTAACTTTGTGTATGGTATAAGAAAGTGGTCCAGTTTCATTCTTCTGCAATTTGCTGTCCAGCTTTCCCAACACCATTTGTTGAAGTATATGGCTATCTTTTTTAATTGATTTCTAACATAATTCTGCTGTGTTCAACAAGACAAAAAAGAGTTCAATCATCTGAATTTTTGAAATTTGTTTAATGGCTTTGCATGTGTCAATTTTGGTAAATGTTCCATGTGTGTTTGGATCTTTATTTGGACTTACAAGTTACTACCAGGACAAAGTAGCCTACATCAAAATTAATCCTCTTCGTGCCAAACACAACTATGAAAGCTAGACAAACTATATAACTGAACCATTTAAAGGCACTGGAAAGCAACCAAAGTAGGCAAGATTTTAAGGAACTACAATTCTTGAGGAAAGAGAAGGACAACATGAGATCACATTCACCCTAGAATTTTTCCCTGAAGACATTTCAAATTCACAGTACAGGGGAAGTGAGTCCTAGCAGAAACCAGCAGTCCTGTCTGGCTGAAACAGATAATGGAATTCAGTGAGTCTAAAACAACTGAGACCTTAAGGGCAAAAATCTTAGAGAGGGAGGAACTGCAAGAAAATGAGCCCAAAAAACCTGCATTTAATCTTCCCTTTAGAAGTCTGACAGCTACTAAGCTTTGCATATACAAGGCAAGGCTCCAAGACACCCAGCAAAAAGCAGCAGCTGGGATGCTAATGAGCTAAGCAGATATTATAGCAACTGTGGAGTGCTGAGGAATTCGGGAATGTAGTAGCTTGGCAAACACCCCAGATTTTCAGGTAAGACCCCAAAAGGAATAAGGACAAAACTGAAACACATCAACTTTAATAAAACCTCAAACCAAACCTTAAAGGATTATGGTGAACTGCTTATACTCTATCTTCTTGCCAGAAGAAAAAAACAACAGTATTTTTGAAAGGAGCCTCTATAATTTTAAATATACCATGTTAAACATTCACTTAAATATTATGAGGAATCAAAACAAGGGTCAAATGACTGAAAACTCCCCCAAAATATTTTTAAGGTAACATAGCCACAGGTAGTTCAGATATTTTACTTTTCAGACTCAGACTTTTCAGAATACCTATTATTAATATATTTAAGAAAATATGGGTTAGACACACAGAACAGAGGATCGGTAAAATGTTTCTACATTGATGCATCAAAAGGAAATAAAATGGAAAAGAATAGCATTATTTGTTAGACATATCAATTATATCAAGTTCATTAATCATATTGTTTAGATATTGTATATCTTGATTGATTTTTGTCTTCTTGTACTATCAGTCATTGAGACAGTTGTGTTAAAACTCCCAAGTATGAGTCTAGATTCTTCCATTTTTCTTTCAATTCTGTCAGTTTTGCTTTATATGTTTTAAAGATATGTTACATATAAATTTAGAATTATTTTCCCATTCTGTTAAAATAATCTTTTAATAATGAAAAAAGATTTCTCTTTAAAATGTTTCTTGGCTACTGTATACATTTTGTCTGATACTAAAGCAATGTCACCTTTGATCTGAATGTGATATTCATAGACTATCTTTTCCCCCTTTTTCTTCTGACTTTTCTATCTTCATACTGAAAGTATATCCCTTTAAGCGGATACAGTTGGGCTTTATGTTTAATGCAATTGTAATCTTTGTTCTTAAATTTTAATATTTAGACCATTTACCTTTAATGTAAGAATGGGTATATTTGCATTTACTTCTATCACATTATAATTTGGTTTTCATTTGTTTCATCTGTTTTATGATTTTTTTTTCCTTTCTTGGCCTCTTTTGCATTAATCACAATGGTTTTATTAGTTGAATATTCCTTTACTCTTCTCTGTGGTTTTCTTGAATTCACAAATACATCCTTGACTTATAGTATCTAACACAAGTTAGTATTTTTGTAACTTCAAAGACAATGCCAGGACCCTAGAAAATATAATCTCCATTTATTCTTCTCTTGTCTCTTGGACTATTGTCAGAAAGTCTCATCTCATATGTATTTCAAGCTTCTTAAGACATTATGTTTCACACAGTCAATACTAAATATTTAATGTACTCCACATGTTTACTCTTCTGGTGTTCTTCATTCCTTCATGCATTTCTGGGTCTGAATTTGGAATCTTTTTGCTTCAACCTACAAAAATGTCTGTAGTACTTCTTTTAGTATAATTCTACTGATTACAAATTCTCTCAATTTTTATTTGTCTTGAATTGTCTTTTCTCACCTTTACTTTTTTTGCTGGATACAGAATTCTTTCTTGTCAGTTATTTTCTTTCAGCACCTGAAAGATGTCATTCCATGGTCATCTGGCTTCCATTAGGTATCAACTTACTCTTGCTCCTTCGAAAATAGAGTTAACCTTTGGACAACATTAGTTTAAACTGTGTGGGTCTGCTTATACAAGGATTTCTTTTGAAAAATACAGTATAGTACTATGAGTTAATCTGTTCTTATGATCCTAATAACATTCCTTTTTGTAGCTTACTTTATTAGAAGAATACAGTATATAACACATATACAAAATATGTGTTCATTGACTAGTTATGTTTTAAAGCTTCTAGTCAGCAACAGGCTATGCATAGTTACGTCCTGGGGAAGACAAAGGTTATACATGGATTTTCAAGGGTAGTTCAAGGGTCAACTATAGTCTCTCTCACGCGCTGGCTTTTTTTCTTTTCCTTTTTTCTTTTTCTTTTTTTTGGCTCTACTTGTAAAGATTTTCTCTTTCTTTGATTTTTAGTATTTTTACTATATTACACCTAATGAGATTTGTTTTCTGTTTTTTCTGCTTGGAGTTCACAGTGCTTCTTAAATATGAGACTTGATGTCTTTCAACAGTTTGGAGAAATTCTTAGGGTTTATCTTTTCAAACGTTACCTTTGCACCATGCACTCTATCCCTTCATAGACTCGATTTACAGTAGTGCCTCTTATGTGCCTCTATGAACTTTCCTATTTCGTTTTGCTACATTATTTAGCCTCAATATTTTCTACTACACTCTGAATTAATTCAACCCCAACTCTCTTAAATTTTAAATATCTTATTGATGTGTGCAAATACATCAGATGTTTTAAGAATTTCATTTGTCTTCCTGGATTCCTCTCTTCCAGAGAACTGGGACCATCACAAATCCGGATTGGTTGCTCCCTACAACTGGTACACAGCTATCACAGTGGCATCAGCACCATAGAGTATTACTTTGGCCTCTCTTCAGGGCTGGCTCCCTCCAGCACTGATTTGGTCCATGGAGGTAAAAAAAAATTTTTTTTTGAGATCTTGCATGAAGGAAAATATCTTTGGCCTACTTTCACATTTAACAGATAATTTGAACACAGTATTTTAGATTAGAAATCATTTTCCTTCAGGGGCGCCTGGGTGGCTCAGTAATTTGAGCATCTGACTCTTGATTTTGGCTCAGGTCATGATCTCAAGGTTTCTGGGATTGCGCCCTGCATCGGGCTCTGTGCTCACAGCATGGGGCCTGCTTGGGATTCTTTCTCTCCCTCTGTCTCTCTCTGCTCCCCCCCTGCTTGTGCTCTCTCTCTAAAAATAAATACATTAAAAAAATAGAAATCATTTTCCTTCATAATTTTGAAGACATTGTTCAATTTTCTTGTGGTTTCTAGTGATAGTTTAGCAGAAGCAATTATACTTCTACATAATTATACTATAAGAAGAAACATATCCTTCTGTTAAAGTAAATTTCCTTTAATAATTTCCTTTCTTTCTCTCTTTTTCTAAAACTCCTGTTATTCAAATATTGGATATTCCCATTATCTATTTTTATATAAGAAGCCCAAAACCTAGGATCTTAAAACACTAACCATATAACTTTTGAGTCAGAAATCTGAGGAGTGTTCAGTGGAGGGAGGTCTCCTCTCATCTCCACATGATGTCAGCTAGAGTGGTTCAAATATGGCCAGAATGTTCATGATGGCTTCACCAACATGCCTAAATTAAAGTCTTGGTACCATGTGTTGGCTGAGATAGCTACTTCTCCTTCTCATCACCTCTTCCTCTTCACATAGTCTCTCATTATTCAACGGCCTATCCTGGGCTTCCTTACATGGCAGCTGGCTTCCACAGGAGAAAATGATAATGGTAAGCGCAAGGCCTTGTACAGGCTAGGCTGGGAACTTAACCAATCACTTCAGTCACATTCTATTAATCATATGAAGTCACAGGACAAACTTAAGATTCAAGGGGAGGGGAAACAGACTCTACCACTTGACAGTGGGAGTGGCATGTATGCATAGGAATGGGAGAAATTGCTGGCACCCATATTTGCAGACAATCTACTGTAGTCCACAATCTGACTTCAGATTTCCAAAGTCTTGTGAGACTACCAGACACTCATCCAATTACATGTCAACGTCAAGACCAATTATCTCATTATCTACACTGGTTCTGCATTTGTTCCTCAGGTGTGTTTTCTCTTGATCTGCAAACCTGGTAGTTCAGTGGGAGAGAGAAGAAGGCTTGAAGTAGATGCAAGGATGAGGCACATCTAAACACTATCTTTACAGTCTTTCACTTAATCTCCTTGTTATCAATACAGCACTCCCAACTTTTGTATCTGCCTGGTATCCCTCAGTAAGATACATCTCTTTTACGTTCTATACAGAAATAACCTCCAATGTTCTGCTGGGGTGAGGGAAATACAGTAATCCTACTACTCATAGCTGAAGGCAAGTGGGGAGAATTTGGGATGATTAACATATAATCCCTACCTTTACCCTCACTTCCAGAGATACCTGCTCTGGAATTTCCTACTCGTTTGGGAGTTCTCTGAAGCAAACTGGATTGCATTACAGTTTTGCCCACTCACTGGGTCCAGGATTCACCTAATTCACTCAAATGTCACCACTAACATTTGAAACTAGAATATGTCTTTCTACTTTCTAACTTCCAAAAAAGTGTTCATTAACTCTTCTCCTATCTATTCTCCCTTAAGTCTTATTTTTAAATTCGTTTAGGGTTGCCTAGGTGGCTCAGTTGGTTATGCATCTGACTTCAGTTCAGGTCATGATCTCATGGTTCATGAGTTCAAGCCCCACGTCAGTCTCTATGCTGACAGCTCATAGCCTGAAGCCTGCTTCCAATTCTGTCTCTCTCCTTCTGCCCCACTCTCGCTTGAGTTCTCTCTCTCTTTCAAAAATAAATAAACATTAAATCTTTCTGTATCATTTTAGTTGAGGTTAGGGAAAGAAAAAAGTAAATGTATGTGCTCTATCACCTTTAACAAAAATCATTTTTATAAGCTATCATTGCAAATTTCAATACTATAAGCTACTGCTACTATAAATTACTTAAGGGAGGGAGTCAAGATGGCAGAACAGCGTGGAAGTTTTTTGTGTGTCTCGCATACATGAAATACAGCCAGACCAACGTTAAACCATCGTATACACCTACAAAACTGATCTGAGGATTAACACAACAATCTGCACAACCTGAACCACAGAATTCAGCAGGTACTCAGAGAGGAGAGGTGAACGTGGGGAGAGAGAAGCCGTGGAGGGCAGGGAGGTGCTTTTGCGTGCAGAGAGAGGACGGAGATGGTGGGGAGAATATGGGAAAAGCACCCTCCCCAAAAGCACCTGGAGAGAAAGTGGAAAATTGGAAACAGGCGCAGGGACTGAACTAAAAAGGGAGAAAGGAGAAAGGAAAGGGTTTAAATTCCATTAAGACTGTAAACAGGGGAGTGCAGAGACTGCAACTCCACAGCTCGATACCTGGTGGTGCTCTGGTGGGAAGGGTGAATCCCCAGGAGCAGAGTGGGGTGAGGGAGGCTCTTGGGCCACACAGGGAGAAGCAGTTCCACTGCTGGAAGGACATTTGGTAGAAGCTGTAAGGCAACCTGGGCCCAGCAGACTGCAGAGAATGGCCACATTTGCTGGCACTGGAATAAGGTCGTTAAGGGTGAAGCCTGGTGCCAGATGTGTGTTGTGATTTTCCATAACCCCTGAAAAGTTGCTGCTACACTATCTTGCGAACTTATTCTGGGGCAGGCTAGCACCTGGCCGCAATCTCTGGGCCTCAGCAGCAGCACAGTACCCACAAACTTTCCTGGGTACAGCTAGCATTCGGCCATTGCTCGGTGAGACCCTCCTACAGAGGGGAACGAGTCAAAGCTGCAGTCCCTCAGAAGTAAGGGGCTGGGGAAAACAGCGGTAACTGAAACAAAACTCAGGGAAGAGGTACTACCTGGGGCTTGGTAACAGTGTAAAAGAGGGGAGTAGCTAAAAGCTGAAGACAAAGGACAGGTGCACAATTGCTGACTGGAGAGAACAGAGTTCTGACACTAAAGACTGGGTACCTGGGTGACACAATTTTCACCACTCCCACACATGGGCATATGCACCTACAAGTGCCACAACAATCCACCCCAGCAGGCTACCAGCGCCACCTAGTGGAGAACAGAGCCGTTTCACTAACCCCGCTCAACTGGGCCAAACTTGCTCATCAAGAACAGAAGTCTCACCGCCTGCTTAGTTTATGGACTATAAAGAGATTCAGAATCTAACTTCTAGGGGAAAAACAAAGTAATTTCAGTCATATTTCAATCTGTTAGCAGGTCCATCTATTCAATTTTCTTTCTTTTTTACATTTCTTTATTTTTCTTGAGAAAAAGAAAAAATTCATTTTTATTTTCAATTGTTATTAAAAATATTTTTTCAATTTTTCTACTATATTTTTTACTTTTGTGTAAGTTTTTTGAAATTGTATTTTACTTGCATCATTTTATTTTAGTCTACTTCAATGTTTTCCTTTTTTCAAATTTTCAAACAATTTCCTTTTTTTCTTTTCATTTCTATTCTTTTTCTTGAATATAGAAACAGAAAAAATTCATCTTTATTTTTAATTTTTATTGAAAATATTTTTAATTTTTTCCTACTGTATTTTTTACTTTTGTGTAAATTTTTTCAAATTCTGGTTTACTTCCATCATTTCATTTTAGTCTGCTTCAGTGTATTCATTTTGTCAAATTTTCAAACGATTTCCTTTTTTCTTCTTCTTTCCCCTTTTTTCTCTAATCTATGAAGCCACTTTCAACACCCAGACCAAAACACACGTAGAATGTAGCATCATTTAATCAATTTTTTGTGTGTCTGTGTTTTTAATTTTTGAATTTTAATATTCTTTCATTTTAATTTTTTTTATTTTAATTTTTTCTACCTCATTATTAATTCCTTTTCTCCCTTCAATGACGAAACAAAGGAATTCACTCCAAAAGAAAGAGCACGAAGAAACGACAGCCAGGGACTTAACCGACACATATACAAGCAAGATGTCTGAACCAGAATTTAGAATCACAATAGTAAGAATACTAGCTGGAGTCGAAAATAGATTAGAATCCCTTTCTGCAGAGATAAAGGAAGTAAAAACTAGTCAGGATGAAATAAAAAATGCTATAACTGAGCTGCAATCACGAATGGATGCTGCAGCAGCAAGGATGGATGAGGCAGAACAGAGAATCAGCAATACAGAGGACAAACTTATGGAGAATAACCAAGCAGAAAAAAGGAGGGAGATTAAGGCAAAACAGCATGATTTAAGAATTAGAGATATCAGTGACTCATTAAAAAGGAACAACCTCAGAATCAGAGGTGCCAGAAGAGGAAGAGAGAGAAATAGGGGTAGAAGGTTTATGTGAGCAAATCAGAGCAGAAAACTTTCCTAACCTGGGGAAAGACACAGATATCAAAATCCAAGAAGCACAGAAGACTCCCATTAGATTCAACAAAAACCGACCATCAACAAGGCATATCATAGTCAAATTCACAAAATACTCAGGCAAGGAGAGAATCATCAAAGCAGCAAGGGAAAAAAAGTCCCTAACCTACAAGGGAAGACAGATCAGGTTTGCAGCAGACCTATCCACAGAAACTTGGCAAGCCAGATAGGAGTGGCAGGATATATTCAATGTGCTGAATCAGAAAAATATGCAGCCAAGAATTCTTTATCCAGCAAGGCTGTCATTCAAAATAGGAGAGATAAAAAGTTCCCCAGAAAAACAAAAATTTAAGGAGTTTGTGATCACTAAACCAGCCCTGCCAGAAATGTTAAGGGGGACTCTCTGTGGGGAGAAAAGATTAAAAAAAAATTATATATATATACATATATATATACACACACATATATACATATATATGTATATATATACATATGCATATATGTATATATGTATAAACATATATATGTATATATATACACATTTATATGTACATATGTATATATGTATATACATATATATACACATATATATGTATATATGTATATACATATATATACACACCTATACGTGTATATATATGTGTGTGTGTGTATATATATATACACACATATATATATACATATATATATAATACCAAAAGCAACAAAGATTAGAAAGGACCAGAGAACACCACCAGAAACTCCAACTCTACAAGCCACATAATGGCAATAAATTCATATCTCTCATTACTCACTCTAAACGTCAATGGACTCAATGCTCCAAACAAAAGACATAGGGTAACGGATAACAAAACAAGACCCATCTATATGCTGTTTACAAGACACCCACTTTAGACCTAAAGACACGTTCATATTGAAAGTAAGGGGATGGAGAACCATCTATCATGCTAATGGTCAACAAAAGAAAGCTGGAGTAGCCACACTTACATCAGACAATCTAGACTTTAAAATAAAGACTGTATCAAGAGATTAAGAGGGGCATTATATCATAATTAAGGGGTCTATCCACCAAGAAGACCTAACAATTCTAAACATGCGCCAAATTCTAAACAAGCACCCAAATATATAAATCAATTAATCACAAACATAAACTCAATGATAGTAATACCATAATAGTAGGAGGCTTTAACACCCGACTCACAGCAATGGACAGATCATCTAATCAAAAAATCAACAAGAAAACAATGGGTTTGAATGACACACTGGACCAGGTGGACTTAACAGATATATTTAGAACATTTCATCCTAAAGCAGCAGAATATACGTTCTTCTCCAGTGCACATGGAACATTCTCCAGAATAGACCACATCCTGGGACACAAATCAGCCCCCAGCAAGTACAAAAAGATTGAGATCATACCGTGCATATGTTCAGACCACAATGCTATGAACCTCGAAATCAACCACAAGAAAAAACTTGGAAAGGTAACAAATACTTGGAGACTGAAGAACATCCTACTAAAGAATGAATGGGCTAACAAAGAAGTTAAAGAGGAAATTTAAAAGTATATGGAAACCAATGAAAATGCTAACACCACAACCCAAAACCTCTGGGACGCAGCAAAGGCAGTCATAAGAGGAAAGGATATAGCAATCCAGGTCTTCCTAAAGAAGGAAGAAAGATCTCAGATACACAACCTAACCTTACACCTTAAAGAGCTGGAAAAAGAACAGCAAATAAAACCCAAAACCACCAGAAGACAAGAAATAATAAAGATTAGAGCAGAAATTAATGCTATCGAAACCGAAAAAACAGAACAGATCAATGAAACCAGAAGCTGGTTCTTTGAAAGAATTAACAAAACTGATAAACCACTAGTCAGTTTGATCAAAAAGAAAAAGGAAAGGACCCAAATAAATAAAATTAAGAATGAAAGAGGAGAGACCACAACACAGCAGAAATAAAAATAAGAGAATATTATGAGAAATTATATGCCAATAAAGTGGGCAATCTGGAAGAAATGGACAAATTCCTAGAAACATACACACTACCAAAACTAAAACAGGAAGAAATAGAAAATTTGGATAGTCCTATAACCAGTAAGGAAATCAAATCAATAATCAAAAATCTCCCAAAAAACAAGAGACCAGAGGCAGATGGCTTTCCAGGGGAATTCTACCAAACATTTAATGAAGAATTAACACCTATTCTCTTGAAGCTGTTCCAAAAAACAGAAATGGAAGGAAAACTTCCAAACTCTATGAAGCCAGCATTACCTTGATTCCAAAACCAGAGACCCCACTAAAAAGAACTACAGAACAATTTCCCTGATGAACATGGATGCAAAAATCCTCAACAAGATATTAACCAAGTGGATCCAACAATACATCAAAAAAATTATTCACCACGACCAAATGGGATTTATACCCGGGATGCAGGGCTGCTTCAATATCCGCAAAACAATTAACATGATTCGTCACATCAATAAAAGAAAGGACAAGAACCATATGATCCTCTCAAGAGATGCATAGAAAACATTTGACAAAATACAGCATCCTTTCTTGATAAAAACCCTCAAGAAAGTAGGGATAGAAGGATCATACCTCGAGATCATAAAAGCCACATATGAACAACCCAACACTAATATCATCCTCAATGGGGAAAAACTGAGAGCTTTCCCCCTAAGGTCAGGAACAAGACAGGGATGTCCACTCTCGCCACTGTTATTCAACATAGTATTGGAAGCCTTAGCCTCTGTAAGCAGACAACACAAAGAAATAAAAGGCATCCAAATCGGCCAGGAGGAGGTCAAACATTTGCTCTTCGCAGATGACATGATACTCTATATAGAAAATCCTGAAGATTCCACACACACAAAAAAAAAAAAAACCCTGCTAGAACTGATTCATGAATTCAGTAAAGTTGCAGGATATAAAATCAATGCACAGAAATCAGTTGCATTCCCATATACCAACAATAAAGTGACAGAAAGAGACATCAGGGAATTGATCCCATTTACAGTTGCACCAAAAACCATAAAATACCTAGGAATAAATCTAACCAAAGAGGTGAAAAATCTACACACTGAAAACTATACAAAGCTTATGAAAGAAATTGGGAAGACACAAAAAAATGGAAAAAGATTCCATGCTCCTGGATAGGAAGAACAAATATTGTTAAAATGTCAATACTACCCAAAGCAATCTACATATTCAACACAATCCCTATCAAAATAACACCAGCATTCTTCACAGAGCTAGAACAAATAATCCTAAAATTTTTATGGAACCAGAAAAGACCCCAAATAGCCAAAACAATCTTGAAAAAGAAAACCAAAGCAGCAGGCATCACAAACCCAGACTTCAAGCTATGTTACAAAGCTGTAATCATTAAGACAGTATGGTACTGGCACAAGAACAGACACTCAGATCAATGGAACAGAAGAGAGAACCCAGAAATGGACCCACAAACGTATAGCCAACTAGTCTTTGACAAAGCAGGAAAGAATATTCAATGGAATAAAGACAGTCTCTTCAGCAACTGGTGCTGGGAAAACTGGATAGCGACATGCAGAAGAATGAACCTGGACCACTTTCTTACACCATACACAAAAATAAACTCAAAATGAACGAAAGACCTAAATGTAAGACAGGAAGCCATCAAAATCCTTGAGGAGGAAGCAGGCAAAAACCTCTTTGATCTTGCCCGCAGCAACTTCTTACTCAACACATCTCCAGTGGCAAGGGAAACAAAAGCAAAAATGAACTACTGGGACCTCATCAAAATAAAAAGCTTCTGCACAGCAAAGGAAGCAATCAGCAAAACCAAAAGGCAACCAACAGAATGGGAGAAGATAGCTTCAAATGACATATCAGATAAAGGGTTAGTATCCAAAATCTATAAAGAGCTTATCAAACTCAACACTCAAAAAACAAATAATCCAGTGAAGAAATGGGCAAAAGATGTGAATAGACACTTCTCCAAAGAAGACATCCAGATGGCCAACTGACACATGAAAAAATGCTCAACATCACTCATCATAAGGGAAATACAAATCTAAACCACAATAAGATACCACCTCACACCTGTCAGAATGGCTCACATTAACAACTCAGGTAACAACAGATGTTGGTGAGGATGCGGAGAAAAGAGGATCTCTTTTGCATTGTTGGTGGGAATGCAAGCTGGTGCAGCCACTCTGGAAAACAATATGGAGGTTCCTCAAAAAACTAAAAATAGAACTACCCTATGACCCAGCAATTGCACGACTAGGCATTTATCCAAGGGATATAGGTGTGCTGTTTCAAAGAGACACATGCACCCCCAAGTTTATAGCAGCACTATCAACAATAGCCAAAGTATGGAAAGAGCCCAAATGTTCATCGATGGATGAATGGACAAAGAAGATGTGGTGTATATATATTCAATGGAATATTACTCGGCAATCAAAAAGAACGAAATCTTGCCATTTGCAGTTACGTGGATGGAACTGGAGGGTATTATGCTAAGTGAAATTAGGGAAAGACAAAAATCATGACTTCATTCATATGAGGACTTTAAGAGACAAAACAGATGAACATAAGGGAAGGGAAACAAAAATGATATAAAAACAGGGAGAGGGACAAAACATGAGACTCATAAATATGGAGAATAAACAGAAGGTTACTGGAGGGGTTGTGGGAGGGGGGATAGGCTAAATGGGCAAGGGGCATTAAGGAATCTACTCCTGAAATCATTGTTGCACTACATGCTAACTAATTTGGATGTAAATTTAAAAAAATAAAATTATTCTGATGAGAAAAATAAAATAAAATAAAATAACCAAAAAAAAAATAATTCTCAAATCTCAGTAAGAAAAAGACAACCCATTAAAAAACAGTGACTTGCACAGATGTTTCATCAAATAAGACATTTAAAATGGTAAACACATGAAAAGAAAAAAAATTATATGCACCATAATTCACTTTCATAAAAGTGCATCAAAACCCCAAACCCCAAGACTAAAGTAGTCAAAAACAAAATTTGCTTATATATGAACATGGATACTTTAAGCCTAGTTATAATCAAGATCTTTCATTTCATCCCAACCAAATGAGTCACACTTATATTTATGAGAGTAATCTGAGAGTAATGCTTTAAACAAAACCATCATATATGCCAATATCATGATTCTTTTAAGATATTTTTCCAATTATGATGCAACACGTTTTTCTCAGACTCTTTCACAATACAAAAACTAAACTTGATGATCCCACATTTTCCTACTTTCTCCTAGAAGAAAGAACTCATGACTACTCTCAATTTTCTACTACTACTACTACCATTACTACTATTCAGTCTGTATAGAGAAACCAAAGGCAACATAATGGGTAAGAGTAAGAAGTATTATTTGAAATAGGTCAATACACCTTACTGAGACAAAAATGGAAAAAAGAATATCCATAATGCAAAGGTGGCAATGCCTTTGCTATGTCCAATAAAACATTTCTTTCTGAACCAAGAAGCTCCAAAGGGATCTTTCACTAAAGAAAGGAGAAAGCAGTATTCTGAAGTTACTCCTTAACTTATAACACAAATTCACGATTACTTAGTATTATTCTAAAATCCAAGCCTCTATAGATATAAAAAACTTCACTCGAGGTCGGGGGAGGGGCAGCCCAGGCACAAGTATGTCCCTGGGCCCAATGGCCTCATGGCTGCCCTGAAGTAGCAGATAGAGTGGGAGGACCCGGTGGAGCCCTTGGCAACAGCCTGGTAGACATAGACCTAGGGCACCTGCCTTGCCAAGGGGTTGGCTGGAAAAGTCCACCACCCTGAGCCTCTGGCCCGTGTGCCTAAGGTTGACAGCATGGCCTAGAGATTGCCCACTGGCTCCTCTCTTCTCCCCTCAGCCTCTCCACACACCCGGGGTTAAAGGCAGTCAAGACAAGGCTCCAAGAGCAATGGTTTGATCTCCCACTCCTAGTGATGAATTCATCTCAGTAGTTTTAGAACAGGCCTTCCTTATGGTTTGTACTTAAAGGTTAAGGACAGTTAAAGAGAGAAATTACAGCTCACCTACTGTCAGCTTGACAGCATAATTTTTAGAAATCACAAATGAACCATGGGTTATTTCTTAAGATTGGGCCCTGAAAAACCACTTGGATGCTGTATAGCCATGTGCACACCTGAACATGAAAATGATCTTCTTCCATTTCAAGGAGATCTCCCTCTTCAACTAAATCAACAGAAGTGGCTTGAAGGAGCAGAAGGGACCCCCTATCTGACCAAACTCAGCCAAACTGAATCTTTTTCAGACAGGAGTAAAGCAGTACAAGGGTGGCCTGATCACCACTTTCTGCTCACTCTACCATTGAGCAGCTCCTTCCAGGACTGCCACCTATATGCAGGTTATGCCCTGCATAAGAGCACCAGGCTGAGACAGTGAGAGCTGAAATCCTGCCAGGCTCTACTCACCAAGCCAAGTTTATGGGTGTATGACTGTATCCACTCAGACTCCCTTTTCTAAACTGTACCAAGGCATCCTGTATGGGCTAGGGGCAGTTCTGACCATTCCACTACCATATCCAAGTCCTACCCAGGATTATATTCCTTACCTCAGATGGATTTAAGGTTCTGATGAACAGATTAGGTTTATTATACAGATGAAATATTTGACCAAAAATAAAATTAATTTCATAGGTAAAGCTCAAAATATTACTATTGATATAATTTATATGAGTGTATATATATAGTTATGTGGATATACATTTCTAAAATTTTTTTTTTCAACGTTTTATTTATTTTTGGGACAGAGAGAGACAGAGCATGAACGGGGGAGGGGCAGAGAGAGGGAGACACAGAATCGGAAACAGGCTCCAGGCTCTGAGCCATCAGCCCAGAGCCTGACGCGGGGCTCGAACTCACGGACCGCGAGCTCGTGACCTGGCTGAAGTCGGACGCTTAACCAACTGCGCCACCCAGGCGCCCCATGGATATACATTTCTATAGATCAGAAGTTTAGCACAACTTAGTAAATGTTTAAAATTAAAAAAAATTCATTCTTGATGTCTAAATAAAGAGGCTTTATGAAGGAAGATCTTTTTATTTACATTAAAGAACCAGTTTTTATTTTTTATGTTCTAAGTTCAGACTACTTTCAGTTAAAAGAGACAAGATAATGTTTGTGTTCCAAAAGAGATTCCAGTTAGATCTATTTCTCATTTTCATTACTTCTCTTTCTGAATAATAAGAATCTCAATCCCAGGGGCCCCTGGGTGGCTCAGTTGGTTAAGTGTCTGACTTTTGATCACGGCTCAGGTCACGATCTCCCGGTTAGTGAAATCGAGCCCTGAATCGGGTTCTCACTGATGGCACGAAGCCTGCTTGGGATTCTCTTTCTCCCTCTCTCTCTACTCCTTCCCCATGTGAGCGTACATGTATTCTCACTCTCTCTCTCTCAAAATAAATAAATAAAAACTTTAAAAGTAAACAGACATCTTACTCCCTAGTCCCCAGTCATCCCTCATGGTGCCTATCCTCCCCATTTTATCAACACTGATCTTCCCAAATCAAGCTTGACTCTAGTTTCTTCTTAAAATACCTTCCCATGACCTCTGCTTCTGCATTGTATACTCTAGGTTTTGTATGATAAAGTACAAATACCACTTTTGTCAAAGTCCATGAAGGAAATTCTTATGGGATAAACAGGTCCTTGGAATAACAGTCCTTACATTTATTTGTGCCCCTTAATTATTCTGATGGCATAGAAAACAAATGTGTAAGCAAAGATAAGAATATCATTTTTAGTACCAAAACAGTATTCAAATATTAATGAAATGAAGTAGTGACACAAAAAGAGTATACTGCCTAGGGAATGAACTAGTAGTCATTTTTTTTTTCTATTTAAGTCAGAAGAGTTATAAAGGATCTTACAAATGAATTAACAAAAGAATCACTCTCTTTTGGGGTGCCTGAGTGGCTCAGTCAGTTAAGTGTCCAACTTCAGCTCAGGTCATGATCTCATGGCTCGTAAGTGGGAGCTCCACATCAAGCTCTGTGCTGACAGCTCAGAGCCTGGAGCGTGCTTCGGATTCTGTGTCTCCCTCTCTCACTGCCCTTGCCCCACTCGCACTCAGTCTCTCTCTCTTTCCCTCAAAAATAAACATTAAAAAAAATTTTTTTTTAAAGAATCACTCTCCTTCAAGTTTACACAGAGCAAACCTGAGATTAGAATGATCTGCAAAAGATTATTTTATTATTTTAAGATTTCAAGGCAAATTAATATCACATAAATGATACAAAAGGTAAATATGCAATACTATTAGCACCAGTTTTAAATAAAATAAGTAAAATTCCATAGCCTTCCACCTGTCTACCACATAAAAAGGTTGATTCAATGTCACTTGCCATTTTTGCGGGAAGTCTTCTGCACTGTTATTGGTGGACAAGACTGGGCAGGTGATACATCTGAAGAAGCAGGGGAGCCTGTGTGATGAGCCTTTACCTTGTCAGCCCAACTGACACCTGTGGGAGCCAGACGGGGAGCAGCTACTGTGCCAGGTGAACCCCTATGGAGAAAATTCTGCATTATTAAATCAAGTATAAAAGTTAAAATTTTTTAAACTTTAAATACATACTTAATATTATTCTGATCTCTGTTTTATTTATTTCTGATTTTTGTTATTTCCTTCCTCTAGTAAATTTTGACTAAGTTTCTTCTTTTTCTAGTTCCTTGTGGTGTAATATTGCTTATTTCAACCTTTTCTCTTAACACAAACATTTGTAGCATAAATTTCGCTCTAACATCTGCTTTTGCTGCATCCCATAGTTTTGGAATATTGGATTTTCTTTTTCTTTTGAGACATATTTTGATTTGCCATTTGATTTATCATTTGGCCCATTGCTTGTGCAGTAGTGTGGTATTTAATATTTACATATTAAATATTTATATTATAAAAAATAAAAAATTTGAGAAAAAATTTAAAAAGTGAAAAAATATATATGATGAAATATTATGCAGTCAATAAAAAAGAAATGGAATACGCCTGATTTAAAAAAAAAGAACCTGAAATGTTTCCAAATAAAAAAGCAATGTAGGGGACACATGGGTACTCGTCAGTTAAGCATCCAACTCTTGATACCAGCTCAGGTCATGATCTTACAGTGGTGACATTGAGCCCTGCATTGGGCTCCACACTGAGCATGGAGCCTTAAGATTCTCTCCCTCCCTCTCTCTCTGTCCCTCCCCTACTTATGTACTCTCTTTCTCCCCTATATCTGAAGAAGAAAAAAAAAAAAATCACTGCAACATTTTACTCCCTACTGATTTGGCTATATAAATGTCACTATCACTATTTACGTGTCTATTTAAATAAATTTAACACATTTCAAAACTGTTTCTTTTTTTTTAATGTTTTTTTTTTGAGAGAGAAAGAGAGAGAGAGAGAGCACAAGCAGGGGAGGGGCAGAGAGAGAGAGGGAGAGAGAGAATCCCAAGCAGGCTCCAGGTTCCAAGCTATCAGCACAGACCCTGACTCAGGGCTCGAACTCACAAACCACTAGATCATTACCTGAGTGAAAGCCAGGCACTTAACTGACTGAGCCACCTAGGCACCCTAAAACTGCTTGACTTTTCCCCCAAAAAGTTAAAATTTTAAATATATGCTTAATATATTTAAATTTTAATTGTGTGTATGTGTGTGTGTGTATCCACATATACAGAGTACCATACAATAACAATTTAAGTCAAATATATTTAAAAATTTATGTGGGTCTAATACTTCATTAATTTAATATAATATATTGAATGGGAACAGGGATGATATAAAAGCTCTCATTAATTCAGTTTAAAAGAAAATTTCAGTTAAATGGGGACCTTTAAAAAATATACATATATAAGTTAAATATTTTATTTTGAAACTCTTATCTTTTAATAATATAAATGTACATTAATTTGTCAATATATTGACATAGAAGACATTATCAAAGAACATATTCAAAGTCCTGAAAGAAAAAGATTTTCAACCAAGAATTCTATGCACTACAAAACTATCCTTCTAAAACTAAAGGACAAATTAAGATAGTTTCAAAATAAAAACTGAGAAAAACTGCCCAACAAGACATACTAAAGGGGATCCTTCAGGCCAAAATGAAAGAAAAATAGACAGTAACCTGAATCCACATTAAGATATAAAGAGCATTAACAAAAGTAACTACATAGGTAATAAATACAAAAAAATATATAAATGTCTTATTTCTTTATAACTTTTCTTCTATTGATTTAAAATATAACTGCATAAAATAAAAATTATAAAACTGCACTGATGGGATTACAATGCATAAAGATGTAATTTCATGACAGTAACATAGCTTATGATATACATTTAGATCTTTTGTTATAAAGAAATTGCCAGTTCATGTTATGAATCATTTAGCATAAAATATGTTTATGAGTTTTAATTTTTGGATCCTATTTGAATATATTACATTTTATAAATTCTTCGAAAAGTTAAACTTTACTGGATTTTTTAAACTTTTGATTCAAACAATTTCAAACATACACAAACATATACATGGATTTTTTTAAGTGAAATATCAGTTGTATAATACTGTATTATTCACAGAAAATAATTTACTATAATGTAAGCCTTAGTAGGCTTTTTTTAGTTTGTCTCACCCAAAATTTAAACTTCTTCGAGCATTTGATGTTACACTTATTCTATCTGTTGATGGACTTGGAATCACATGACGTCCTGGAGACATCTTCTTTACTTCCCATGCCAAAGAAGTTGGTCTGTCAATTCAAGACATACAACAGATTAAATTAACAGAGAAAAAAGAAAAATTTTTCATCTTTTTTCTGGCTGTTACTGGGTGAAAACATAATCAGGTCACAATTTTTCCCTAGAGTACTGTTTACCGGCAAGTTACCGTATTACCAGGAAGGAACACAGATGACACATGGTCCAGGATTTTCCACCCACTGCAGCACAGTAACATCTAAAATGGGCTTTGGGGTTACAAAGATATGAGATACACTACTTAGGTTTTAAAAGTCTCCATATACCCAGCTAAAAACACATTAAAAAGACAATGATATTAATTGAGCCTACTTACACAACTAAACTGGTGTATGATGCCCTGGAAAACTAAGTGTGTAGAACAGAGATCAAGACAGAAAAACAGAATGAGAGGGTTAAATGAAGAATACACAGGAAAATATGAAGTCTCCTTTTTTCTACACGGGAGTGGGAACATAAACATTTCCTTGCTCTTTGCTGGGAAAGCTAACTTCTTCTTCACTGTTCCCCAAACCTTGACAGGATGGACAATTTTTACTAAAATGTTTTCCTAAGGCAGCATTTTCACTATCCCTAATGCCCTCAATGGGAACCTCCATAACTCCCAGAATCTCCTTCTCTCTTACTCTGCATTCAATCTAGTAGTTGCGATTTTCTTGTCACATTAAAAACTGACATTTGTTGTTAGAAAACAAGAAAATTCAGGTAAAAGATTATCCAAATAAAGTCTAAAGCTTTTGACAATTTACTGTCAAATCACCTTTCAGAAAGGTTCTAACAAATTATAACTCAGCCAGATAAAAAGTGTCCATTTCCCTTGAACCTTGTCAACAGTATCTTATTTTTTTTAATTTTTTTTTCCTGTTTGTATTTTATTTTTTATTTTTTATTTTTTTATATATGAATTTTTTTTTATTTATATATGAAATTTATTGTCAAATTGGTTTCCATACAACACCCAGTGCTCATCCCAAAAGGTGCCCTCCTCAATACCCATCACCCACCCTCTCCTCCCTCCCACCCCCCATCAACCCTCAGTTTGCTCTCAGTTCTCAACAGTCTCTTATGCTTTGGCTCTCTCCCACTCTAACCGCTTTATTTTTTTTTTCCTTCCCCTCCCCCATGGGTTCCTGTTAAGTTTCTCAGGATCCACATAAGAGTGAAACCATATGGTATCTCTCTTTCTCTGTATGGCTTATTTCACTTAGCATCACACTCTCCAGTTCCATCCACGTTGCTACAAAAGGCCATATGTCATTTTTTCTCATTGCCACGTAGTATTCCATAGTGTATATAAACCACAATGTCTTTATCCATTCATCAGTTGATGGACATTTAGGCTCTTTCCATAAT
>NW_024412415.1:40641465-40651879 GCF_014898765.1 Herpailurus yagouaroundi | reverse complement strand
TCTTTATCCATTCATCAGTTGATGGACATTTAGGCTCTTTCCATAATTTGGCTATTGTTGAGAGTGCTGCTATGAACATTGGGGTACAAGTGCCCCTATGCATCAGTACTCCTGTGTCCCTTGGATAAATTCCTAGCAGTGCTATTGCTGGGTCATAGGGTAGGTCTATTTTTAATTTTCTGAGGAACCCACACACTGCTTTCCAGAGCGGCTGCACCAATTTGCATTCCCACCAACAGTGCAAGAGGGTTCCCGTTTCTCCACATCCTCTCCAGCATCTATAGTCTCCTGATTTGTTCATTTTGGCCACTCGGACTGGCGTGAGGTGATACCTGAGTGTGGTTTTGATTTGTATTTCCCTGATAAGGAGTGACGCTGAACATCTTTTCATGTGCCTGTTGGCCATCCGGATGTCTTCTTTAGAGAAGTGTCTATTCATGTTTTCTGCCCATTTCTTCACTGGGTTATTTGCTTTTCAGGTGTGGAGTTTGGTGAGCTCTTTATAGATTTTGGAGACTAGCCCTTTGTCCAATATGTCATTTGCAAATATCTTTTCCCATTCCGTTGGTTGCCTTTTAGTTTTGTTGGTTGTTTCCTTTGCTGTGCAGAAGCTTTTTATCTTCATAAGGTCCCAGTAATTCACTTTTGCTTTTAATTCCCTTGCCTTTGGGGATGTGCCGAGTAAGAGATTGCTACGGCTGAGGTCAGAGAGGTCTTTTCCTGCTTTCTCCTCTAAGGTTTTGATGGTTTCCTGTCTCACATTCAGGTCCTTGATCCATTTTGAGTTTATTTTTGTGAATGGTGTGAGAAAGTGGTCTAGTTTCAACCTTCTGCATGTTGCTGTCCAGTTCTCCCAGCACCATTTGTTAAAGACACTGTCTTTTTTCCATTGGATGTTCTTTCCTGCTTTGTCAAAGATGAGTTGGCCATACGTTTGTGGGTCTAGTTCTGGGGTTTCTATTCTATTCCATTGGTCTATGTGTCTGTTTTTGTGCCAATACCATGCTGTCTTGATGATGACAGCTTTGTAGTAGAGGCTAAAGTCTGGGATTGTGATGCCTCCTGCTTTGGTGTTCTTCTTCAAAATTCCTTTGGCTATGCTGGGCCTTTTGTGGTTCCATATGAATTTTAGGATTGCTTGTTCTAGTTTCGAGAAGAATGCTGGTGCAATTTTGATTGGGATTGCATTGAATGTGTAGATAGCTTTGGGTAGTATTGACATTTTGACAATACTTATTCTTCCAATCCATGAGCAGGGAATGTCTTTCCATTTCTTTAAATCTTCTTCAATTACCTTCATAAGCTTTCTATAGTTTTCAGCATACAGATCCTTTACATCTTTGGTTAGATTTATTCCTAGGTATTTGATGCTTCTTGGTGCAATTGTGAATGGGATCAGTTTCTTTATTTGTCTTTCTGTTGCTTCATTGTTAGTGTATAAGAATGCAACTGATTTCTGTACATTGATTTTGTATCCTGCAACTTTGCTGAATTCATGTATCAGTTCTAGCAGACTTTTGGTGGAGTCTATTGGATTTTAACAGTACCTTATTTTAGAAATGTCAATGGCTTGGGAGAGACAGCACTGCTTGCAAAGTCTAAAATAATTATTACTTGGCACTTTACAGGAAAAGTTTGCTGACTTCTGTGCTAGAGTTTCAGTATGTGACAAGTTCATTTTCTTACACAAATTTTAGTAACGGTGTTTATTTTTTAAAAATTCATTAGCAAAATATTTGTTTTTGTTTTTGAACTTATTTATTTTTATTATCACTACTAGTGAAGCTGAAATTTCTTACCACCCATTTAAATGTCTTCTTTTAGGATTTGCATGTTGGTAGCTTTTGTCATTTTTTCCAGTGGAATCTGCATCATTTTCTCCTTAATTTGAAATCATTTACTACGACTATTATTATTACTATTATGGCTACCAATCCTTTGGCACAGATGACAGAATTATTTAAAATTGAATTTTATTTTTGATTTTCTTCTATGTGGAAAGGCATATTTTATTTCTATTAAATCAAGCCTATTAGGGGCGCCTGGGTGGCTTAGTCGGTTAAGCAGCCGACTTCGGCTCAGGTCATGATCTCCTGGTGTGTGAGTTGGAGCTCTGTGACGGGCTCTGTGCTGACAGCTCAGAGCCTGGAGCCTGCTTCAGATTCTGTGTCTCCCTCTCTCTCTGACCCTCCCCCGTTCATGCTCTCTCTCTGTCTCAAAAATAAATAAACATTTTAAAAAAATCAAGCCTATTAATACTT
Organism: Herpailurus yagouaroundi; assembly: GCF_014898765.1. Lineage (NCBI taxonomy): Eukaryota > Metazoa > Chordata > Mammalia > Carnivora > Felidae > Herpailurus > Herpailurus yagouaroundi. The sequence continues at coordinate 40,649,618 of NW_024412415.1, read as the reverse complement.
TCCTTTGTGGTTTCTGCTTTAGTCTTATAGAATTCTTACAATCCTGAACTCCCGATGATGGCAGCACAGGAGGATGCTGGGCTCACAGCGTCCTGCTGATCGCTTAGATTCCACCCACACGCCTGCCTAAATAACCCAGAAAACCACCAGAAGATTATCAGAACGGACTCTCCAGAGCCAAGCATAGACAAGAGACCCATGGAAGAGGGTAGGAAGGGTGGAGAGGCGTTGTGCGCTACGCGGACTGGCGGGAGGGAGCTGAGGCAGTGGAGGAGCAGCCCTCCCAATAAGGCAGAGCACCGGTGAGTCTGCCTTGCAAAAGCAGAGGGGCCGGACTGCCTGAGTTCTAACAGCCACCGGGACTTAACATCTGGAGGGTTAAAAGTCATCAGCTCTGCTCTCAGAGAGCAGGGAGGGCAAGAGGACAACAGGAGGGAGAGTTGCTGAGCCCTGGAAGACAGAGCTCACCTCGGTCACTGGGGACCTGAATGTGAGACAGAAAACCATCAAAACCCTAGAGGAGAAAGCAGGAAGAAACCTCTCTGACCTCAGCTGCAGCAATTTCTTACTTGACACATCTCCAAAGGCAAGGGAATTAAAAGCAAAAATGAACTACTGGGACCCCAAGGAGATAAAAAGCTTCTGCACTGCAAAGGAAACAATCAACAACACTAAAAGTCAGCCAACGGAATGGGAAAAGATATTTCCCAATGACATATCAGACAAAGGGCTAGTATCCAAAATCTATAAAGAGCTCACCAAACTCCACACCCGAAAAACAAATAATCCAGTGAAGAAATGGGCAGAAAACATGAATAGACACTTCTCTAAAGAAGAGATCCAGATAGCCAACAGGCACATGAAAAGATGCTCAACGCCGCTCCTCATCAGGGGAATACAAATGAAAACCACACTCAGATACCACCTCACGCCAGTCAGAGTGGCTAAAATGAACAAACCAGGAGACTACAGATGCTGGTGAGGATGTAGAGAAACGAGAACAGTCTTGCACTGTTGGTGGGAATGCAAACTGGTGCAGCCGCTCTGGAAAACAGTGTGGAGCTTCCTCAAAAAATTAAAAATAGATCTACCCTATGACCCAGCAATAGCACCGCTAGGAATTTACCCAAGGGATACAGGAGTGCTGATGCATAGGGGCACTTGTACCCCAATGTTTATAGCAGCACTTTCAATAATAGCCAAATTATGGAAAGAGCCTAAATGTTCATCAACTGAAGAATGGTTTATATACACAATGGAATACTACATGGCAATGAGAAAGAATGAAATATGGCCTTTTGTAGCAACATGGATGGAACTGGAGAGTGTTATGCTAAGTGAAATAAGTCATACAGAGAAAGACAGATACCATATGTTTTCACTCTTATGTGGATCCTGAGAAACTTAACAGAAGACCATGGGGGAGCAGAAGGGAAAAAAAAGAAAGAGGTTAGAGAGGGAGGGAGCCAAAACATAAGAGACTCTTAAAAACTGAGAACAAACTGAGGGTTGATGGGGGGTGGGAGGCAGGGGAGGGCCGGTGATGGGTACTGAGGAGGGCACCTTTTGGGATGAGCACTGGGTGTTGTATGGAAACCAACTTGACAATAAATTTCATATTTAATAAAAAAAAAGAATTCTTACCCAAAATAAAAATATATAAATATTGCAGTTTTTACATTTAAATCTCAAATCTAAGTGAAATGAATTTTGATGCTTGATTTGAGGAACAGAAGATGGATAATGCCATCTACAGGGAATTTAAGGTTGTTTTCTATATCTAAAAGCTGCCTCAAGAAGCAAAGAGTATATATGCTGATAAACGGTTAAGATAAAAAGAGATGTCCCAGTGATACTCTACATGGAAAACACAAAAAACTCCACCAAAAAACTGTTAGAACTGTTACATGAATTCAGCAAAGTCGCAGGGTATAAAATCAATGTACAGAAATCAGTTGCATTACTATACACCGATAACCAACAGAAAGAGAAATCAAGGAATCGATCCCCTTCACAATTGCATCAAAAATCATAAAATACCAATGAATAAACCTAACCAAAAAGGTAAAAGATCTATGTGCTGAAAACTATAAAGAGCTTATGAAATAAATTGAAGAAGATATGAAATGGAAAAATATACCATGCTCATGGACTGGGAGAAAAAATATTCTTAAAATGTTGACACTATAAGCAATCTATACATTCAATGCAACCCCTATTAAAATAATACCAGTATTCTTCACAGAGCCAGAACAAACAATTCTAAAATGTGTACAGAACCAGTAAAGACACCGAAGAGCCAAAGTAATATTGAAAAAGAAATCCAAAGCTGGAGGCATCACAATTCCAGACTTCAAGCTGTATTTCAAAGCTGGAATCATCAAGACAGTATGGTACTAGCACAGAAACAGACACATAGATCAATGGAACAGAATAGAAAACCCAGAAATGTACCCACAAACATATGGCCAACTAATCTTCAACAAAGCAGGAAAGAATATCCAATGGAAAAAAGACAGTCTCTTCAGCAAATGGTGTTGGAAAAACTGGACAGTGGCATGCAGAAGAATGAACCTGGACCACTTTCTTACACCATACACAAAAATAAACTCAAAATGGATGAAAGACCTAAATATAAGAAGGAAACCATCAAAATCCCAGAGAAGAACACAGGCAACAACCTCTTTGACCTCGGCCACAGCAACTTCTTACTAGAATGTCTACAGAGGCAATGGAAACAAAAGCAAACATAAACTATTGGGACCTCATCAAGATAAAAAGCTTCTGCACAGTGAAGGAAACAATCAACAAAACTAAAAGGCAACTGACGGAATGAGAGAAAATATTTGTAAATGACATATCAGATAAAGGATTAGTAGCCAAAAACCTATAAAGAACTTATCAAATTCAATACCCCCAAAACAAATAATCCAGTGAAGAAATGGGTAAGAGACATAGACACTTTTCCAAAGAAGAAATCAGATGGGTAACAGACACATGAAAATATGCTCAACATCACTCATCATCAGGAAAATCAAAACCACAAAGAGATACCACCTCACACCTGTCAGAATAGCTAAAATTAACAACTCAGGAAACAACAGATGTTGATGAGGAGGCAGAGAAAGGGAAGCACTTTTGCACTGCTAGTGGGAATGCAAACTGGTGGCACCACTCTGGAAAACAGTATAGAGGTTCCTTGAAAATTAAGAATAGAGCTACTCTATGACCCCACAATTGCACTACAAGGTATTTATCCAAAGGATACAAAAATGCTGCTTTGAAGGTACACATGCACCCCAATGTTTACAGTAGCACTATCAACAATAACCAAATTATGGAAACAGCCCACATGTCCACTGTTTTATGAATGGATAAAGAAGATGTGGCATGCATATATGTGTGTGTGTGTGTGTGTGTGTGTGTATACGTATATATATGTGTATGTGTGTGTGTACATATATATATATATGTACACACACACACACACACACACACACACAGTTAAATCTTGGATTTCGCAAGTAACTTGTTCTATTGAGTGTTCAACAAGATGAGCAAAAATTTCTTTTTTTTTTTTTAATTTTTTTTTAACGTTTATTTTTGAGACAGAGAGAGACAGAGCATGAAGGGGGGAGGGGCAGAGAGAGAAGGAGACACAGAATCGGAAGCAGGCTCCAGGCTCTGAGCCATCAGCCCAGAGCCCGACGCGGGGCTCGAACTCACGGACCGCAAGATCGTGACCTGAGCTGAAGTCGGACACTCAACCGACTGCGCCACCCAGGCGCCCCCAAAAATTTCTAATAAATTTTCACTTGATAAGCAGTTTTGTGATACAAGTATTATGGGATGCTGTATATCACATGATCAGAACTGGTTCTCTCCCTCTCCTGCTGTAGGATTGTGGGTTATTGTCACCCATGCTCAAATGCTCAGTCTCCAGCTGCGGTGTTTAGCAGAAATCAGTGATTTTTCAGAACACTGGAAGGTGCCCAGAATTGGTACTAGTGTATTTTTTGTTACTTCAAGGACCTATGGACAGTCCTTTGTTTTTCCATATAAGAGTAAGCTTAGGAATGCTTTGCTTCATTCTAGGTCAGGCTGCCTGCATATATAGACCCTTTCCTCTGCTGCCTTATTGCCAGTTACATTAAATACCATATATGACAAGAGTTTATTCATACTGTACTGTCGTTAACATCCATGCAAGGGCGCACAATGGCTCCCATGCAGAAAAAGGTTGAAAAGAAAGGCAGTAAGAAGGAGGAAATGATTATGATAGAAGTTAAGAAAGAAATCATCAAGAAGCACAAACAAGGTATGCAACTGGCCAAAAGTACAAGATTTTGTAAGTCTGTGTCTGCATCTTGTCTGCAGAGGAGGAAGAAAAGAAGGCAGAAGAATTCCTCACTTCAAATGAGATTAAGGAGATGTGTAAAATGTGGGAAACAATGCAAAGTTTTGTAGAAAAGCACTACCCAAATAAGGCTGTTAGCAGTGCAAGCAATGAATCTGTTTAACAACAATGCAATGTCACATTTGCATGAAACCCTCAAAAGGAGGCAAAAGCAAGCATCATTGGATAGATTCCTTGTTAAAGTTGCATGAAAAGTAAAAGATTCCACTGAGCCAACAGACAGCATTGATTCCATTAGTGATAGTGAAAGTCGTCCTACACAATAACCTTCCTCTTTCTTGTCTTCCTCACACCAGCTATGAAGGTTTTCAAAGGTAAATGCAGGTTAATTTATTTTTCTTTATATTTTGTATTTTATTATTTTGCATTATATTATAGTATTGCAATCATTTTTATATGAATATTTTTGGGCTGTGAAATGAAACATCTGTGGAGTTTTCATTATTTCTTAAGGGGAAATTTGCTTTGATATACAAGTGCTTTGGATTACAAGCATGTTTCCGTAATGAATTATCCTCACAAACCAAGGTTTTACTGTACAATGGAATATTAGTGATCAAAAAGAATGAAATCTTGCCATTTGCAACAATGTGGATGGAACTAGGGTGTATTATGCTAGGCGAAATAAGATGAACATAAAGGGAAGGAAAAATAAGATAAAAACAGAGAGGCAAACGTAAGAAACTCTTAAATACAGAAAACAAACAGGGTTGATGGGAGAGTGGGGGAGAGGGGAAAATGGGTGATGGGCACTTGCTGGGATAAGCACTGGGTGTTATAAGTGATGAATCATAGGAATCTACCCCCAAAACCAAGAGCACACTGTACACTGTTATTTTAGCCAATTTAACAATAAATTATATTAAAAATAAATAAATTTTAAAAAGAAATTTTAAAAAAAGGAAGAAGAAAATAAAGATTTATTGCAAGGATATAAAATGTACAAGGTCAAGGACATCCAAGGTGGGAAAAAAACTAGAATCAAGACTCATGAGGATAAGACCAAGAAGAGAGAGGCTTTAAAGCAACACTCTGACGCTCTCAAAGTCCACATGATTTCTTGTTTCCTGATTCTCTGGGTATATCTTTTCCATTTTCTTGGAACCTGCTTTCTTCTGCTTATCTTCACAAAAACAATAGAGCCACCAATCCCAAATCAGCATGATGATCCCTTAACTTGGTTCAACCCAGTGAGGGAATGCACATCCTTGCCCCCACATATCTACTTACCTATTATCCAGGGTGAAGTGTGAAGTTGTTTGGTACAAACACAGACAACTAGGCTTGACTTCACCCAGGGAGTGTGGGTAAATCAAGTACCAAAAACACCATATCAAAAATTTTCATTATGAGATACGAAGTCAGTCAGTCAGAGAAAGACAAATACCATATGATTTCACTCATATGTGGAATTTAAGAAACAAAACAAAAGGGAAAAACAAAAAACAGACTCTTAACTGCAGAGAACAAACAATGGTCACCAGAGGTAAGGGCAGGGATGGGTGAAATAGGTAAAGGGGATTAAGAGTACACTTATCTTGATGAATACTAAATAATGTACAGAACTGTTGAATTGCTATATTGTACAGCTGAAACTAACATAACACTGTATGTTAACTACACACGAATTGAAAACAATTTTTTTTTATTATGAGGAACAAAAATGTTAAAAAAATCAACACATCATGGTTTCCCTGAATTTGGTTTCCTGGGGATCAAGCCTTCCTGGACTTGTCTCTTGGGATACCTTTAGTCTCCTCATTCCTTCATGGGGCTGATACCTCAGGATAGGACAAAAAAACATGTTCTGTACCGAATGATTCCACTTATAGAAACTGAACCCAGTTAAATCTAAGGGAAAGAGGAGCCTAGGCCTGTTTTCTCTGGGTAAAAAGGTACCATCGTAGCTTCAAGTGACTTGGTCCAGTTCACAATGGCTCAGTTTTCACTTATAAGCTTAACTGAGTAATAAATTGTTCTTCTGCCTTTGCACATAACCAAAATAATACTAAGTCTAGTTGATCATCTATCTCTGGAGTTATCTCTCAACTCTCCCTGTTGCTACTATTCCAGTCTGAATAGCCATAATCTATAATCTATACTGCTGCACTTCAACCTCCCCACACTGCAGCCAGAAAGAATTTTAAAATCACAAATCTGACATGTCACTTCCTTAACTTAAAAAAAAGCCTAAAGTTTGTATCATGTCTACAGAGCCCTACATAATCTGGTCTCAACCTACCTCTCTAGGTTCCTTTCATGCTATCTTCCCCTTGTTCTCTCCATTGCAGTCCTGCTAAACTGTAAATTCCCTGACTATACTGTGCTGTCTTCTACTTCCAGGATATCACATATACCCATCACCTCTACCCAGGATTACCCTTTTGTTCTCTCGTTGTCAAGCTAACACCTACTTGATACTTCTGTCTCACTTAAATATGTCCTCCTTGGGGAAGCTTTCCTGGATTCAGCAAAATGGATGATGGTGCTTTTTCTTATATTTCCCAAGTACCCTGTATTTCTTTTTGATGAATTTTGTGCACTAATAAGTATTTCACATCAATCTTTTCTGTGAATGCACTATGTATTTCTTAAGGGCAGGGGCTGTGTCTGTTTCCTTCACAACAATAGTTCCAGAGCGTGGCACTTAGGACTCAAATGTTGTGTGGTTATTTCAAATTAAAGTTTCTCGAAACAGATTAACATAGGGGAAAAAAAACAGGGGGGGGTGCAAACCATAAAACAGGCTCTTAACTCTATAGTTAAGAGGGTTGCTGGAGGGAAACATAGGCAGGGGAGTGGGTTAAATTGGTGAGGGATATTAAGGAAGGCACTTGTGATGAGTACTAGGTATTACATGTAAGTGATGAATCACTAAATTCTAATTCTGAAACTATTATACTATATGTTAACTAAATGGAATTTAGGTAAAATTTTGAAGCAAACAAACAAAAAAATGAAGGTTTCTAAAGTAACTTTGATCTCTCATTACTCCCCTAATCAAAAATCATCAATTTTCCTCACTGAGTACTACATTAAGAAGAAACATGGAGAGACTGGGTGGTTCAGTCAGTTAAGTGTTAGACTTCAGCTCAGGTCATGATCTCATAGTTCGCGGGTTCGAGCCCTGCATTGGGCTCTGTGCTGACAGCACAGAGTTGCTTGGGATTCTCTCCCTCCTTCTCTCTCTGCCCCTACCCTGCTTGCACGCGCTCTCTCAAAATAAACTTAAATAAATATATAAGAAGAAATACTATAATTTTCCCTACATTACTTTCACTTCACACATGCTCTGCATTTTAATAGCTGTCTTAATTTTCTCTCTTCATCTAAAAGGCCAACCACTTGGGGCGTCTTGGTGGCTCAGTTGGTTACGTGTCCCACTCTTGATCTGGGCTCAGGTCATGATCAAATAATTTGAGCCCCTCAGCAGGCTCCACGCTATCAGCACTGATTGGGATTCTCTCTCTTTTCCTCTCTCTGCCCCTCCCCCGCTCACGCTCTGTCTCTCTCTCTCTCTCTCTCAAAATAAATAAACTTTAAAAAATAAAATAAAAGGCCAACCAATTGTTAAGATCCATCACATCTTTTAAACACTTCTGCATCCTGCACGAAATCCTTCCTCATCTATCCCCTACAAGAGAAATGACCCTGCCCACTCTCACCGCTGTTGTTGAACATAGTGCTGGAAGTTCTAGCATCAGCAATCAGACAACAAAAGGAAATCAAAGGCATC
>NW_024412415.1:40575848-40636465 GCF_014898765.1 Herpailurus yagouaroundi | reverse complement strand
ATTATGGAAAGAGCCTAAATGTCCATCAACTGATGAATGGATAAAGAAATTGTGGTTTATATACACTATGGAATACTACGTGGCAATGAGAAAAAATGAAATATGGCCTTTTGTAGCAACGTGGATGGAACTGGAGAGTGTGATGCTAAGTGAAATAAGCCATACAGAGAAAGACAGATACCATATGGTTTCACTCTTATGTGGATCCTGAGAAACTTAACAGGAACCCATGGGGGAGGGGAAGGAAAAAAAAAAAAAAGAGGTTAGAGTGGGAGAGAGCCAAAGCATAAGAGACTGTTGAGAACTGAGAGCAAACTGAGGGTTGATGGGGGGTGGGAGGGAGGAGAGGGTGGGTGATGGGTATTGAGGAGGGCACCTTTTGGGATGAGCACTGGGTGTTGTATGGAAACCAATTTGACAATAAATTTCATATATAAATAAAAAAAAAAAAAAAAAAAAGAGAAATGACCCTGTCCTGTTCTGAACACCTGTAATAGCTTTTTTGTAATAATAAGCTCTATTTTATTCCACCCTTACACTACAAATTCATGAGAGTAGTCAATGTATCATATTCACCAATTAAATCTCTGTACTGGATAAAAGTGCTTTGCACTAGTAGGTACCCAATAAATATCTGTTACTGAACTGAATTAAGAAATACAGATCCCAACTTTTAGATTTTTACAAGTTTTAAGTTAAGCTTAGGTCAAGTTAACTGTCAACTTCAATGACTGCTTTTGAAATTGCTGGCTGCTATACAGACCAAAGTTCATTACCTGCTTTGAGCATCTGTCTTCTCTAGCTTTTCCTGAAGTTGAATCCAGTCAATCAATGCTTTGAAATCTCTCACATAGTTATCCAGCATCATTAGCACCTCCTAGTTAAAACAAACAACATCATTAAACTCCATTCTGATACTGAAAAGTTTTAAGAAAAAACATTAGACTGAAGTACTTAGGAATTAATAGTTTTTACATAATACTCCTCATTGAGAAAGTAGCAAAACCTACTGATTTAGTTTTTTTTATCTTGTTTTATTTTCATTCTCACTGTATGATAAGAAATTAGTAAAGCTGAGAGTCCAAAGACCAAGAGATGGTATTGATATTCTTTCTCAAGAACCACCCCCCATGACCATTCTTTTAATCTTTTTTATTATTAAGTTTAATAAACAGTAAAGTATATAAATGTATATACAGATCATTTCAAAGCAAAGGCCCATGCATCCATCCACCCAGAACAATGCTAGTCTCTAGAAATTACCTGGTGTCTCCTCCCAATCATTACTCTGTCCTTGCTCTGAGGCAACCACTGCTTTGACTTGTAATAGTTTAATTTTTACCTGATTTTGAAATTCATATAAATGAAATTCATAGAGTATTAACATTTTGTGACTTCTTTTTTTACTTTGTTTACTAGGCTCATCCATGTTGCAGGATGAACCTGCAATTTATTTATTGCCATTGTCCAAGGTCACTTACTGAACAGTATTATATTGCATGCATATTTATTTACCCAATCTACAGCTGAAGAACATTGAGGTGATTTCCAAATTATATGCTGTTATTCATGTATGTCCTCTGCACATATGTATGCATTTCTATTGAGAACAAGCCCAAGAGAGGAAATACTGAGTCACAAGATGAGCATATGCTCTACTCCAGTATATAACACCAAACTGTTTTCCAAAGTGGTTGCCACTCTCCCCAGCAGTGTTGAGCCCTCCTTACTCCACACCCTCAACTACACTTGGTATTGTCTGTTTGGGGTTTACTTTAACCTGAGCCACTCTCGTTGGTGGTTATGTAATGGTTTCATTTTGGTTTCAAGATGGTTTTCTATGATTATTAATGATTTTCAGCCTTTTTTCATGCTTATTAGCCATCCTCATTTTGTGAAGTGCCTATTCAAGACTCTTTGATGGGAAGGAATTCCTTACATCTTTTGGATATGGGCCTTTTTTGGTTATACATGTTGCACACATATACTTGACTTTTTACTCTCCTAATGGAATAGAATGTTTTGATGAACATAAATCCCTAATTTTAAGGTAGTCTAACTTGTGACTCTTTTATCTAAGACTGATACTATCTGCATCAATTTTAAGCAATTATTTTCCTACCACAGGTCAGGAAGATATTCTCCAATATTGTCTTTTAGGGCATGGAGTCTCTCCTCTGTTACACTGGTCTGTTTATCTATTTTTGTACCAATATCAACCTAACTTACATTGCTGTAGCTCTAAAATAAAATGCAAAACGCAGTAGAGTAAATCCTCCCACTATATCTTTGACTAGGCTAATGCCAGCCCCTTGTTATTTCCATACAAATTTTAAAATCAGATTATCAATTTCCCAGGAAAAAAAATTTAAAACACAATTTTAATTGTAATTGTATATATTCTATAAAACAACTAGATGAAAACTGACATTTTTATAATATTGTATCTTCTGGTCTATGAAGAAATATATATATATCTTATTTATACCTATATATACTTGTACCTTATTCAGTGTCTCTCAAAATGTATGATAGTTTCCTGTGTAGAGGTCTTGCACATTTTTTTTAGCTTTAGCCCTAAGAATAAATGGTAGCTATTTAACTTTTTTTTCATTTTCTGTTACCATTGATTTTTGTATCCAGCAACTTTATTTTTTTAAAAAATTTTTTTTTCAACGTTTATTTATTTTTGGGACAGGGAGAGACAGAGTATGAACGGGGGAGGGTCAGAGAGAGAGGGAGACAGAGAATCGGAAACAGGCTCAAGGCTCTGAGCCATCAGCCCAGAGCCTGACGCGGGGCTCGAACTCACGGACCGCAAGATCGTGACCTGGCTGAAGTCGGACGCTTAACTGACTGCGCCACCCAGGCGCCCCTGTATCCAGCAACTTTAACTTACTCAATACATCTAATAATTTCTCTTTAGATTCTTCTGGATTTTCTAAATACATAAATATGAATATGTCATCTGTGAATAATGACATATTTATTTCTTCCTCTCCAAGTGTTATATATTTTATATGTTATTCTTGTCTTCCTGTGTTGGCCAGGATCTTAAGGACAATGTTGAATAGAAGTAAAGATGGCAGACTTTGTCTCATTCCCAATTTCAGAAGGAAAGTTCTCAACATTTCACCATTAAGTATGATGTTTACATAGGTTCTTTGGAAGATTCTATTAGTAAAGATGTTCGTTCTCAGTTTGCTGAATTTCATCAAATATTTTTCCTAGGTCTACTGGGACAATCATATGATTTTCACCTTTATTCATCTAATTTGATAAATATTAATTTCATTCTCAAATGATAAAACCAACATTGTGGTACTGGAAAGAACCTAACTTGACTGTGATGTATTGTCCAGTATTTGAATAACCAGATTAATATATCAATATTTGGTTTAGGATTTGTGCATCTGTATTATTAAGTGGTCTCTATTTTTATTTCTCCTGAGACCTTTGGTTATCAAGGTTATGCTGGCAGAGTTCTTTTTCTATGTTCTAGAAGAGTCTGTATAATACTGGCAATATTTTGCTCATTTTTTTTGGTTGAGATATGATTAACACGCCATAAAATTTACCATTTATAATTATACAATTCAGTCACTTTTAGTACATGCAGAGTTGTGCATCTATCCAATTCCAAAACATTGTCATCACCCCAAAAAGAAACCCAGTACCCATCAGCAGTCACTCCCCATTCTCTCCTCTTTCCAGCCCTTGGAAGCCACTACTCTACTTTCTGTCTCTATGGACTGGCCAGTTCTGGACAATTCAAATAAACAGTATCATACAGAATATGGCCTTTTGTGGCAAAATTCTTTCATTTAATTTTTTCTTTTTTTTCTGAATATTTTTTTTAATATTTATTTTTGAGAGAGACAGAGACAGAATGCAAGTGGGTTAGGGACAGAGAGAGAGACACAGAATCCGAAGCAGGCTCCAGGCTCTGAGCTGTCAGCACAGAGCTTGACATGGGGCTCGAACTTATGAACTGTGAGATCATGACCTGAACCGAAGTCAGACGCTCAACCGACTGAGCCACCCAGGCGCCGCTAATGTTTTCAAGATTCATCCATCTGGTACCATGTATCTGTACTCATTCTTTTTCGTGACTAAATAATTGCATAAACAAACACATTTTGCTTATTCATTTATCGGTTGATGGATACTTGGCTTGTTTCCACCTTTTGCCTATTAGAAATAATGCTGCTATGAATATTCACATCCAAGTTTTTCTATGAAAATATGTTTCTATTTCTCTTGGGTGTATACCTAGTAGTGGATTTACTAAGTCATATGGTAACTCTAAATTTAACATGAACTACCAAAATGTTTTCTACAACAGCTGCACCATTTTACATTCCCAGCAGCAATATACAGGCACACCTCATTTGACTATGCTTCATTTTATTGCAGTTCACAGATATCATGTTTTTTTACAAATTGAAGGTTTGTAGCAACCCTGTGCTAAGTCTGTCTACACCATTTTTCCAACAGTGATTGCTCACTTCATGTCTCATGTTACATTTTGGTAATTCTTGTAATATTTCAAACTTTTTCATTACTATTATATTTGTTATGGTTACAATTCATTGAAACCTCAGATGATTGTTAGCAATTTTTAGCATAAAGCATTATTTAAGGCACATACACTGTTTCCTTAGACATGCTGCTATTGCACACTTATGACTACAGTATAAACATAACTTATATGTACTGGGAAACCAAAAAATTCATTGACTTGCTCTATTGTGGTATTTGCTTGATTGCAGTGGTCTGGAACTGAACCTGGAGGATGTCCAAGGTATGTCTGTATGAGGGCCAAATTCTTGACAACCTCAGCAGCACCTGCTATTTTCTGATTTGTTGAGTCTAGTCATCCTAACAAGTATAGTATTATTGTGGTTTTTATTTGCATTTCCCTGATGACTAAAGTTATTGAGCATATTCTCATGTGCTTATTGGACATATGTAAATCTTCTTTGAAGAAATGTCTATTCAAATTATTTGCCAATTTTTGGCCTAGGTTATTTGTCCTTTATATTTTTGAGCTGCAAGAGTTCTCTATATATTCTAAATATTAGACTGGTATAAGACACATGGCTTGAAAATATTTTCTCTCATTCTGTGGGGTGTCTTGTCAACTAACAGCATCCTGTAATACACATAAGTTTTTAATTTTAATGAAATTCTATTTATTTATTTTACCTTTGGTTGTGTTTTTGGTATCATATCTAAGAAACTGCTGCCAAGTCCAAGGTCACAAAGATTTACACCTATGTTTTCTTCAAAGAATTTCATAGTTTCAGTTTTACATTTAGGTCTTTCATTTATTTTCAGTTATTTTTTTGTATATGGTGTGAGGTAAGGATCCAAATTCATTCTTTGTGTGTGGATATCTAGTTGATCCCAACACCATTTGTTGAAAAGACTATTCTTTTTCCATTAAATGATCTTGGCACCCTTATCAAAAATCAATGGACACAGATGTGGATTTATTTCTGAACTCTCAATTCTCTTCCATTGATCTATAACTATCCTTATCCCAGTACCATGCTATTTTGATTACTGTAGCTTTGTAATGAGTTTTGAATTCTGAGTTTTGAAAAGAACTTTGTTCTTTTTCAAGATGGTTTTTGGCTATTCTGTGTCCCTTGCATTTCCATTCAGATTTTAGGATCACCTTGTCCACTTCTGCAAAAAAGGAGATTAGAATTTCAGTAGGGATTGGACCAAATCTGTATATCACTTTGGGGACCATTGCCATCTTAATATTAAGTTTTCCAATCCACAAGTTCAGATATCTTCCTCTTTATTTAGGTCTTCTTTAATTTCTTTTAATGATGTTTTGTAGTTTTTAGTGTACAAGTCTTGAACATCTTTGGTTAAATTTATTACTCAATGTTTCTTTTTTTTTCTTTTTCATGCCATTATAATGGGACTGCTTTCTTAATCTCACTTTTTTATTGTGCATTACTAACATATAGAAACACAATTTTATGCACTGATCTTGTATTCTGCAACCCTTCTGAGTTTGTTTATTAGCTCTAATAATTTTATGTGTGTGAATGGATTCTATAAGGTTTTCTATATGTAGAACCAAGTCATCTGCAGATATAATTTTACTTCTTCCTTTCAATCTGGATGCTTTCTATTTCTTTATCTTGTCTAATTGCCCTGGCTAGAACCTCAAGTATAAGACTGAAAAGAAGCAGTGAGAATAGACATCAGTATTTTGTTCCTGTTATTAGCAGGGAAAGCTAATTTTTGTCTTTAGATAATTCAAGTTACATTACTGTAATACTACATTCTACATATTTGGCAAAGATTTTTTCTTCTTGGTACTGATTAGTCTTGCATACTAATGGCAATGAAAATGTATATAAGAAAAGACTATAAAAATATAGGCCACTGAGATCCACTCCATTGCTCAGAAAGAAAAACTGACCCAAGTATAAATATGTGTGTAGATAGTGGTTAATTGTCCAAAGTTGTCATTTAAAATGTATAAGACAAAGAAATTTAAAGTGTTCACTTTATCAGTCTCATACCATTCTCACCTTACTCACCTTACTATGGAGACATACCAGTCTCATTTTACTAGAAATGGCAACTTTCCATACTCCCAAAGATGACCATCAGAAAATACCAACCAACTATAAAAATGATCATTTGGTTTATAAATACATTACTTTTCCATAACTAAGTCTTACTTTCTAGTATTATTGTAACTCCAACCAACTATAAAAATGATCACTTGGATTATAAACATGTTACTTTTCCATAACTAAGCTTACTTTCTAGTATTCAGTGGAACTCAAAACCTCAAAAACACTTTTCACTTATGTTTTTTAAAATATAGATACACTTTGGAAATCAGACCCAAGATTGATTATGTATGCCAAATTAGCCACAAATAAAATACAGTACCAACCTCACATTAGTCATAAATGTTATATTCTAATTTAAAATACTCTTCTGAACAAAGAAGTATTGTTTATTTCCTTTCAAAGGTAATCCTTAGTGCCAAATCCCTGGTAATAAAAGTCTTCTACAATCAGGAAAAGGAAAAAATTTTTTAATTTACTTGGCTTCCTTTTCTCAATTCTACGAATATAATTCAAATTCAATTAAGTTCAACTTAAATCGCCTACATTAGGCACAGAAAGATGTAATTCAGAATAATTTATTTCAGAAGTTTTATGATTTCCCTTTTTGCTTAAAAAAAAAGAAAAAAGAGAAAAAGAGAAAAAAACCCTCTAATGGGCAAGCATATAAGCAGCTACACTTCTGATACTAGTTGGCACAGAGAAAGTACATTTGGTGGCTTAAACAACCTATTTTAAGGAATGCTTAGCACAATGTTATCAGAAATGATCAGAGTGGTACCATGCAGCTGTAATCTGAGTCATGTTTTATGAACAGGGGAATACAAACAAGACACGCAGCTGGAGCAGCTTCTTAGTCACTGATGCACATCTTTCTCCCTACAGCTATGAAGGCCATTTTGTCAATCAGGATGAAACAGAACAAAAGTGGCTCTGAAAGTAATGTTATAGGCATTCAGATAACTACATATAGATATACAGCTAAAATTACCAATTAGTTTACCAATTGGCTGCAACGGGTTCGATTGGTTTGTAATTAATTCTAGTTACTGGCGCACAGAGCAGGATGGTTGGCGCCATCCCTTTGTCCTCCTGACACACAATACTAGTGCACAGGCCCTTGGGCCCAGGACATCAACACAGCCCTCCAATTCAGCTACAGGAATGTGCACAGTGGTGTGCCCCTGTGGTGATAAAGGGATGGAAACATGCATCACATGAGAAGTCAGTGATAAAGGGAACCTTATAAGAAAGAGCTTTACCAAAAGTGAAACAAGTTTTTAAAAGCATTATTTTTAAGAACAATAGTTTTAAAAAGTTTTTTAAAAGCTACAAATAGAATAAATAGTTCAAAAGAGAAATCATTGGAAAGAAAAATGGCAAGTAAACCACTTTCAAAACTAACAGTATCATTCACAGTAGTCTTCAACCTTTAATCATTCATTTCTTTCAAATACTTCCCCTTAATTTTCTATATAAGCAGCCTAGTAAAAAAAAAAAATACAAAACATATTCAATGAATGAAAACTTATAAATGAAAATCTGCTAATGGAAACCACTCTCCTTTAATTTAATTTTTACCAGGTTCTTTGTGGATAAATAAAATTTGCAGTTGCCTGGGTAATGATACAAATATTCTACTGCAGTGGCTAATTTTTATCTCAACTCATTTACAAGCTGGCTTGATTAGACATTTTCTCTTATGGTACTCCTACTAACAAAACTCAAGAGACCTACTGCAGCTAATAATAAGTAAACAATGATACTAAAAAATAATTTGTCATGGGGCACCTGGGTGGCTCAGTTAGTTAAGCATCCAATTTCAGCTTAGATCATGATCTCACAGTTTGTGAGTTCAAGCCCCACAGTGGGCTCTATGCTACCAGTGCAAACCCACTTTGGATCCTCTGTCTCCTTCGCTCTCTGCCCCTACCCCACTCAAGCTCTCTCATTCTCTCTCAAAAATAAGTATTTTTAGAAAACTGTCGTATACACTGTATGCCAGCCAACTTGACATAATCTTAAAAAAAAATTGTTGCAAGTCTCAAAATAACATACTCAAATTCCCCACTGATGCCTGCAAGTTTACCTAAACACCTGCTTAAGGCATTTATTTTGCCAAACTATTCTCCCAATACCAAACTAAATGCTTATATTCAGGCTGAAGGTCCTCAGCACTCATTTATACCAAGCTCCTCGTTTATAGAGACAAAGGTAGAAAAAGGTTTGGTGATTTCTTCCAAAGTCCTACAACTAGCTTAGAGGAAACATGGAAATCATGACTATTCCTCACTTTCCTTGCAAAGGACAGTACAAATACCATGCGCAAAACTCTCCCACAATCCTACAGCCCAAAGTCACCTCTCCAGCTATGATATTACCAAGTATAATAACTAATGTCAATACATAGACTAAACTCCTAAGTGCTATTCCTGAACCTGAAAGGGAAAAAACACTTTTTTCCCTCATGCCATTTATTGTTATAAATAAATGGTTATTGTTATAACACATCTCACATCGTAAGAGAAAAACACCATGATTTTTTCTAAAATTTTAACTCCCACTGAGTCACCATGCATGGAAGAGCAAAATCTATTTCAAAGGCATAAACTGACTCTTTCTCTTCATCAATCAAATCTCAAATACTTTTAGTGATCCAGAGGAATAATAGAACAGAACTATAACCTTTGCTATACATCTTGTGTCTGGACACCAAGATCTATGTTCTGTGTTGCACTCATTATCTGGTAAATTTCTATCATTTCAACATAACAGTAGAAAATAACTGAAAAAATTTAAAAAAACAGAAACGCTCGATGAAAAATATCAATAACCCAAGATAATATCCACAGCAGGAATGGCACAGATATTCCTTTCTAAAAGAAAGTCCTTAAATACATTTTTATAAAATCTTTGATGTTTATATCAATAGGATATGTTTGATCAAAAACAGTTTTGTTATAGTTATAACTTTTTCAGGCTCATGAATAGCACCCAAAACAGTGCAAGCAGTAATAAATATTCAGTAAACAGTTGTTGCATGAAAGATAAGTCTAGAACTAAAGGTTAGTTCTGCTGGTAATTCATTACATAATGTCAGACAGATCACTTAGTTTTTCAGTTTCCTATGGGTAAAATAAGAAGGCTGGATTATATAATTTCTAAAATTATATTCAGATATGATTTATGATACTATTTCACATTTTGTGCTATTTTTGTTTCTAATACAAATCATATGTACATTTTAAATTCTTTTTTTCTAACAAAACTAAATTTTAATATGTCTGTATTTCTTGATTTTTTAAATGTGAAGTTTTACAAAAAAAAAAAAAAATACTCTAATTGTAAGTAGGAAATAAGGGGCACCTGGCTGGTTCAGTCAGTAGAGCATCCAACACTTGATCTCAGGGTCATGAGTTCAAGCCCCATGTTGGGCATGGAGCTGCCTTAAAAAAAAATTTTTTTTATGGTTAAAAAAATAAACAGGAAACAAGAACTGTACCTTTTACGGAAACTGTTCTATTTCCAAGAATCCTTATAAATTCATCCTTTGATACTTATAAAACTCAACTGTTTTTAAAAATTTCATGCTCTATGGTGAGTGTAACTGAATTACAAAATCAGTATTAGGGTAGCTGTTAAATGAAGTATAATTATTTTAAAGTTTTTAATCCTATAACTACAAAAAATATTTCTGAGACAAATAACTTAATTCTAAAACAAAAACATGATACCTTAAAAATAAGGTAATTGCTAAGGAAAGACTGTATAAATATTTTGTAGGCCCTGTAAATTTTTACTAGAGTATCACAAACTAGATTTAAGACTCATTTATTAAATTTTTACTGTATGTACCCAGAGTGTAGTAGAAACAAAAAAAGCAGATGACATGGTCTTCACTAAAGATGCTTCCAATCTTATTAAAAATACAAACCACCAAACACTTCTACTTAAGAAATGGATCATGACCAAATTTCAATGTAAATACTCATTAACAAAGAAAACAACAAAAGATACCTAAATCTTTAAACAAATATGTTACCATGAAATCTGCCTTATTTGTTCATGACTAAGAACAATTATATCTGTAAACTCCCCCAAATTGTTCAATTTCACTTATTTATTATTTTACTGGAGGATAATTGGTAAATTAATATGGTAAATTATGCTACTTCATTCTTTCACTATCACCTAATGAAATGAAGAGCACACTGTCATAAAGACTTCAGTCCCATAATCGATAATTACAGCATTCCAACTAAATTGAAATAGCTTACAGGAATGTCCACCCAAGAAGTTAGTGTATATAACAACTAAGAGAACTACACATATCAGCCATATGAGAGCTAATTATTATATTTCTGATATTGTTATCATTATCAATGCACTTTGTAATTTGAGCTCACTGGCAGCACATCTTCATGGATTACTTTTGCAAACCATCATTTCCATGACTGTGCCTCTATTAAATATTTAAAAACAGTGAGGAAAAGAGGAATGGGTGTAGAGCAACTACATGACAGTGTAGCTAGATCCCACTCAAATGACTGTCTCATCTTCTTCTGAAGGGGAAATAAGAAGCCTCTTGCTAAAGAACACTGGACAGAATTTCCTGGGATACAATTTTATAAAAATCCATTTCCTAAAGATTTCTCTCTCTGTTTCCTAACACCATCAGCTCAAATTCCTTGATGTGCCCACAGGTGACGAATAAATTCCTATTAAATAGTTTTCACCAAAGAAACAAAACTTCACCAAAAGAATAAAACTCAGCAAACATTAGGAATTCAAGGTTTACCTTCTTAATGTTCTTGCCTTGTTTTATTCAGTCTTCCTATTTTATAATTGCAATATATTTAATTTTTTATGGGAATCATGGAAAGATAAGGAAATGTTCACCTAATTTAATTGTGACAAGAGTCATTCCAAAAAGAAGCCCAAGTCAGAGATGCAGCAGAGCAGGTTTATAGGTATTGAAGCCTGTTATCGGAAGGCATTGTCAGAATACCAGGAAATAAGAAATGAGCAAAACCTTGACAGGATTCAGGGAGGGGATGAGAGCAAGTGAACAGGATTCAAGATGAGGCAGTTTATAGACAGGCTGAAGCCACAAGCATGGTTAGAAAGAGACTGAGAATTTGGAGATCTAACATGTTGCCACAATCAAAAATTGTGACTAAATTATTGGCACCATGGAATAGAGAAGACAAAAGCAGGGGCATTTCTAATGGGTCTCATCATCTTGACAGAAGACTAGATAACTAAGCCTTTCCTGAGATGGCTATCTAAGATAGCCCTTTTTAACTTTTCAGAGAGAGAGTTAAATTTCCAAGTCTGTAACATCATCCCTCTATTATGCTTTATCATCCATGTTTCTCATCCAGGGTGTAAGTAGAATAGATTAATCAAGAATCTGTGATACATCCTTTTCAGGTAACAATCATCTTTAAGAATTTCATGAAAATTATGGACCTCCTACCCAAAACAACATACATGAACAAAATAATTTCAATACCTACAGATGATTTACAAACACAGGTCTAAGAATTCAAGGTTAAGAATCCCTACTCTAGACATTCTCCAAGATACAACACACATTAGGACACACATAATAAGTCTCCATTTAAAAAGATGGCTTAAAAAGATGGACATCATACAAGGTATCTTCTCCAACCAAAGCAGAATAAAGTTAACTGATAACAAAGTTAAAACTAGAAAATTCACAAATTTATTGAATTTAAACAATAAATTGGTCAAGAAAAATATCACAAGAGGTAACAGAAAACAGAGACAAATGAAAATAACAATACAACAGATTAAAACTTAAGAGACATATCTAAAGCAGTACTCAGAGGGAAATTTATAGCTATAAATGCTTACATAAAAAACTAGAAAGATCTCAAATCAAAAACTTAACTTTACAACTTAAGAAGCTAAAAAATAACAAACTAAATCCAAAGCTAGCAGAAAGAAATAAAAAGTATAGCATTAACAAATTAGAGAGAGAAAGAATTTCAGAGAAAAGAAGAGGAGGTTGGAGGTGTAGGACGCTGGGCTCACCTCATCCTCCTGATCGCTTAGATTCCACCCACATCTGCCTAAATAACTCAGAAAAACACCAGAACGGACTCTCCAGAGCCAAGCATGAACAAGAGGCCCACAGAAAAGGGTAGCAAGGGCAGAGAGGCCGTGCATGCTACATGGACTGGCAGGAGAGAGCCAGGGCGGCAGAGGGGCAGCCCACTCTGCAAGGCAGAGCTCCCAAAGTCTGGCTTGCAAAAGCGGAGAGGCCGGACTGCCTGAGTTCTAACAGCCACCGGGACTTAACATCTGGAATGTTAAAACTCAACACCTCTACTATCTGAGAGTGGGGAGGGTGAGAGGATGCCGGGAGGAGAGTTGTTGAGTCCCAGAAGGACAGAGCTCATCTCAGTGGGGGAACAAAGGCACTAGCAAGTACCATTTCCCTCTCCCATCCCCCAGCCAAAAGTCCACAGGGAACCAGTTCCCGTCACCAAACTTGCTTGCACCCCGCAAACACCCAATGCGGTGCTTCTGTGGATACATCCCTCCTAGGGGCCAGCCTCCCTCCTGGTGCTTCGGGACCCTCCCGCAGGGGACCACCTACGGCAAAGCAAGCCAAGACTGCCCCTCCAGCCTCAGTGCACCTTGCAGATCCACCCTGTCTAATACGCCCTTGGCCAGATCCCATTAAAGCAGCACCACAAGCCTTGCAGTATGCAAGCAGCCCAGACAGGGGTCACACCACTCCACAGTGAGTCCTACCCCTAAGAGAGGGGAAGATAAGGTACACACCAGTCTGACAAGTTACTCTGGAGAGCACAGTGGAAGTGCCCTGCAGTTTGGAGATACCGCAGGGACTACCCAAAATGAAGAAACAGAAGAATTCTCCTCAAAAGGAACTCCAGGAAGTAGCAACAACTAACGAATTGATCAAAAATGATGTAAGCAATATAATGGAACAAGAATTTAAAATAATAGTCATAAAATTAATTGCTGGGCTTGAAAAAAACATAAAGGAGAGCAGAGAATCTATTGCCACAGAGATAAAGGGACTAAGTTATAGTTAGGAGGAGCTAAAAAATGCTATAAATGAGGTGCAAAATAAAATGGAGGTGGGCATAGCACGGATTGAAGAGGCAGAGGAGAGAAGGTGAATTAGAAGATAAAATTATGGAAAAAGAGGAAGCTAAGAAAAAGAGAAATAAAAAATCCAGGAGTATGAGGGGAGAATTAGAGAACTAAGTGATGCAATCAAATGGAACAATAACCCTATCAAAAGAATTCCAGAAGAAGAAGAGAGAAAAAGGGGCTGAAGGTGTACTTGAACAAATCATAGCTGAGAACTTCCCTGATCTGGGGAAGGAAACAAGCATTGAAATCCAAGAGGCACAGAGAACTCCCTTCATACAAAACTTGAATCGATCTTCTGCACAACATATCATAGTGAAACTGGCAAAATACAAGGATAAAGAGAGAATTCTGAAAGCATCTAGGGATAAACACGCTCTAACTTACAAAAGTAGATGCCTAAGAGTAGTAGCAGACCTATCTACTGAAACTTGGCAGGCCAGAAAGGAATGGCAGGAAATCTTCAATGTGATGAACAGACAAAATATGCAGCTAAGAATCCTTTATCCAGCAAGTCAGTCATTTAGAATAGAAGGAGAGATAAAGGTCTTTCCAAACAAACAAAAACTGAAGGAATTCATCACTAAACCAGCCCTACAAGAGATCCTAAGGGGGATTCTGTGAGTGAAATGTCGCAAGGACCACAAAGTACCAGAGACATCACTACAAGCGTGAAACCTACAGACATCACAATGACTCTAAACCCATATCTTTCTATAGTAACACTGAATGTAAATGGACTAAATGCGCCAACCAAAAGACATAGGGTATCAGAATGGATAAAAAAACAAGACCCATCTATTTGCTGTCTACAAGAGACTCATTTTAGACCTGAGGACACCTTCAGATTGAAAGTGAGGGGATGGAGAACTATTTATCATGCTACTGGAAGCCAAAAGAAAGCTGGAGTAGCCATACTTATATAAGACAAACTAGACTGTAAATTAAAGGCTATAACAAGAGATGAAGAAGGGCATTATATAATAATTACAGGGTCTATCCATCAGGAAGAGCTAACAATTATAAATGTCTACGTGCTGAATATGGGAGCCCCCAAATATATAAAACAATTAATCACAAACATGAGCAACCTTATTGATAAGAATGTGGTAATTGCAGAGGACTTTAATACTCCACTTACAGGAATGGAGAGATCATGTAGACACAGGATCAATAAAGAAACAAGGGCCCTGAATGATACATTGGACCAAATGGACTTGACAGATATATTTAGAACTCTGCATCCCAAAGCAACAGAAGATACTTTCTTCTCGAGTGCACATGGAACATTCTCCAAGATAGATCACATACTGGGTCACAAAACAGCCCTTCATAAGTATAAAGAAGTGAGATCATACCATGCACACTTTCAGACCACATGCCATGAAGCTTGAAATCAACCACAGGAAAAAGTCTGGGAAACCTCCAAAAGTATGGAGGTTAAAGAACACCTTACTAAAGAATGAGTGGGTCAACCAGGCAATTAGAGAAGAAATCAAAAAATATATGGAAACAAATGAAAATGAAAATACAACAATCCAAATGCTTTGGGATGCAGCGAAGGCAGTCCTGAGAGGAAAATACATTGCAATCCAGAAGCTGGTACGTCTTTGTCTGAGGGCTTACGCTTCAGAGCTTTGGGCCAGCTTTCAGGAACTAAGGGCACAGCCATGAAGAAGAACGCAGTCTCACTATGGCCCACCATGCCATTTACAGCAGATCAATGAAACCAAGAGTTGGTTTTTTGAAAAAATAAACAAAATTGATATACCTCTAGCCAGACTTCTCAAAAAGAAAAGGGAGAGGAGCCAAATAGATACAATCATGAATGAAAATGTAATTATTATAATCAATCCCTCAGAAATATAAGTAATTATCAGGGAATACTATGAAAAATTATATGCCAACAAACTGGAAAACCTGGAAGAAACGGACAAATTCCTAAGCACCCACACACTTCCAAAACTCAGGAAGAAATAGAAAATTTGAAGAGACCCATAACCAGCGAAGAAATTGAATCAATTATCAAAAATCTCCCAACAAATAAGAGTCCAGGATCAGATGGCTTCCCTGGGGAATTCTACCAGACATTTAAAGCAGAGTTAATACCTATCCTTCTCAAGCTGTTCCAAAAAAGAAAAAGGGAAGGAAAACTTCCAGACTCATTCTATGAAGCCAGTATTACTTTGACTGCCAAACCAGAAAGAGACCCAGCAAAAGAAGAGAACTACAGGCCAATATCCCCGAGGAATACGGATGCAAAAATTCTCAACGAGATACTAGCAAATCGAATTCAACAGCATGCAAAAAGAATTATTCACCATGATCAAGTGGGATTCATTCCTGGGCTGTAGGGCTGGTTCAATATTCATAAATCAATCAATGTGATACATCACATTAATAAAACAAAGGATAAGAACCATATGATCCTGTCAATCGATGCAGAAAAAGCATCTGACAAAATTCAGCATCCTTTCTTAATAAAAACCCTCGAGAAAGTCGGGATAGAAGGAACATACTTAAACATCATAAAAGCCATTTATGAAAAGCCCACAGTTAATACCATCCTCAATGGGGAAAAACTGAGAGCTTTCTCCCTGAGATCAGGAACACGACAGGGATGTCCACTCTCACCGCTGTTGTTTAACATAGTGTTGGAAGTGCTAGCATCAGCAATCAGACAACAAAAGGAAATCAAAGGCATCAAAATTGGCAATGATGAAGTCAAGCTTTCACTTATGAAGATGACATGATATTATACATGGAAAACCCAACAGATTCCACCAAAAGTCTGCTAGAACTGATACATGAATTCAGCAAAGTCACAGGATACAAAATCAATGTACAGAAATCAGTTGCATTCTTATACACTAATAATGAAGCAACAGAAAGACAAATAAAGAAACTGATCCCATTCACAATTGCACCAAGAAGCATAAAATACGTAGGAATAAACCTAACCAGAGATGTAAAAGATCTGTATGGGGGCGCCTGGGTGGCGCAGTCGATTAAGCGTCCGACTTCAACCAGGTCACGATCTCACGGTCCGTGAGTTCGGGCCCCGCGTCGGGCTCTGGGCTGATGGCCCAGAGCCTAGAGCCTGTTTCCGATTCTGTGTCTCCCTCTCTCTCTGCCCCTCGCCCGTTCATGACCTGTCTCTCTCTGTCCCAAAAATACATAAACGTTGAAAAAAAAAATTTAAAAGATCTGTATGCTGAAAACTATAGAAAGCTTATGAAGGAAACTGAAGAAGATACAAAGAAATGGAAAAACATTCCGTGCTCATGGATTGGAAGAATAAATATTGTTAAAACGTCAATACTACCCAAAGCTATCTACACATTCAATGCAATCCCAATCAAAGTTGTACCAGCATTCTTCTCGAAGCTAGAATAAGCAATCCTAAAATTTGTATGGAACCACAAAAGGCCCTGAATAGCCAAAGTAGTATTGAAGAAGAAGACCAAAGTGGGAGGCATCACAACCCCAGACTTTAGCCTCTACTGCAAACCTGTAATCATTAAGACATCATGGTATTGCCACAAAAACAGACACGTAGACCAACGGAATAGAATAGAGACTCCAGAATTGGACCCACGAAAGTATGGCCAACTAATCTTTGACAAAGCAGGAAAGAATATCCAATAGAAAAGAAAAACAGTCTCTTTAACAAATGGTGCTGGGAGAACTGGACAGCAACATGCAGAAGAATGAAACTAGACCACTTTCTCACACCATTCACAAAAATAAACTCAAAATGGATGAAGGACATTTCCTGGTGAGACAGAAAACCATCAAAACCCTAGAGGAGAAAGCAGGAAAAAACCTCTCTGACCTCAGCCGCAGCAATTCCTTACTTGACACATCTCCAAAGGCAAGGGAATTATAGCAAAAATGAACTATTGGGACCTCATGAAAATAAAAAGCTTCTGCACTGCAAAGGAAACAATCAACAAAACTAAAAGGCAACCAACAGAATGGGAGACAATAGTTCCAAATGACATATCAGACGACAAAGGGCTATTATCCAAAATCTATAAAGAACTCACCAAACTCCACACCCGAAAAACAAATAATCCTATGAAGAAATGGGCAGAACACGTAAATAGACACTTCTCTAAAGAAGACATCCATATGGCCAACAGGCACATGTAAAGATGCTCAATGTCACTCCTCATCAGGGAAATACAAATCAAAACTACTCAGATACCACCTCACACCAGTCAGAGTGGCTAAAATGAACAAATCAGGAGACTATGGATGCTGGTGAGGATGTGGAGAAATGGGAACCCTCTTGCACTGTTGGTGGGAATGCAAACTGGTGCAGCCGCTCTGGAAAACAGTGTGGAATTTCCTCAAAAAATTAAAAATAGATCTACCCTATGACCCAGCAATAGCACTGCTAGGAATTTACCCAAGGGATACAGGAGTGCTGATGCATAGGGGCACTTGTACTCCAATGTTTATAGCAGCACTTTCAACAATAGCCAAAATATGGAAAGAGCCTAAATGTCCATCACTGATGAATGGATAAAGAAATTATGGTATATATATATACAATGGAATACTACTTGGCAACGAGAAAGAATGAAATATGGCCTTTTGTAGCAACATGGATGGAACTGAAGAGTGTTATGCTAAGTGAAATAAGTCATACAGAGAAAGATACCATATGTTTTCACTCTTATGTGGATCCTGAGAAACTTAACAGAAGACCATGGGGGAGGGGGAGGGGGAAAAAAGTTACAGAGAGGGAACGAGGCAAACCATAAGAGACTCTTAAAAACTGAGAATAAACTGAGGGTTGATGGGGGGTGGGAGGGAGGGGAAAGTGGGTGATGGGCAATGAGGAGGGCACCTGTTGGGATGAGCACTGTTGTATGGAAACCAATTTGACAATAAATTTCATATTAAAAAAAAAACCAACACCTTCACAGGTACTTTTGCACCTTTTGCTGAATATGAGTATTGTCTTTTGAATAGCTGTTACAAGGGGAAACAATGTTTAAATTATTAACATTGGATGAAGGCTAATCATGGTCACTTGTCTAAGTATCTGGAAGTGGCAATAAAAATTCCCTCACACTTGTTTAGTGCTTTCTAATTTCCAAGCACTTTCACATGTCATCTTGATTAACCCTCAGTACAGTGTAGTAAAGTAGTTAAAGGCTCAGGCTCAGCAGGGGGGCTGCCTGGATTGAGGCCCTTACTCTGCCATATTTAACCTCTCTAAACCCTGGATTTCTTTTCTGAAAATAGGAACAGCAGTACTGGTCTGTGGGAATATTGTGTGGATTAAGTGTGATGATCTGGGTGAAGTAGTTAGCACAGTGTCTTTGACAATAAATTTCATTTAAAAAAAAATGAATAAATGTTGAAAAAAAAAGGAAAAAAAAAAAGCCAATGACTGCCAAGGCAAATCATACTCAAATTCACAAAATGCACAGGCAAGAAAGGAATCCTGAAAGCAGCAAGGGGAAAAAAGCCCTTAACCTACACGTTCACAGAAGATCTGTATACAGAAACTTGGCAGGTCAGAAAGGTACGGCAGGAATATATTCAATGTGCTAAACAGGATAAATATACAGCCAAGAATTCTTTATTCAGCAAGGCTGTCATTCAAGACAGAAGGAGAGATAAGAGTTTCCCAGACAAAGAAAAACTAAAGGAGTTCATGACCATTAAACCAGCCCTGTAAGAAATTTTAAGGGAGAATCTTTGGAGAAATTAAAATACCAAAGCAACAAAGACTAAAAAGGACTGAAGAGTATCACCAAAAACACTAACTTTACAGGTAACACACTGGCACTAAATTCACATCTTTCAATAATCACCCTGAAATTAAATGGACTAAATGCTCGAATCAAAAGACACAGGGTATTAGAATGGATAAAAAAAAATAAAAGTAGTCTATATGCTGCCACAAGAGACTCATTTGAGACCTAAGGATGCCTGCAGATTGAAAGTAAGGGGATGGAGAACCATCTATCTATCATGCTAATGGACATCAAAAGAAAGCTGCAGTAGCCATACTTATATCAGACAAGGTAGATTTTTAAATCAAAGATTGTAACAAGAGATAAAGAAGGGCATTATATCATAATTAAGGCGTCTTTCCATCTAACAATAAGGAAAGAAGATCTAACAATTATAAATATTTATGCCCCCAATGTGAAGCACCCAAATATATAACTCAATTAAAAAACAAACAAAGAAACTCATTGTGGGGGTGCCTGGGTGGTTCAGTCGGTTGGGCATCCAACTTCAGCCCAGGTCATGATCTCACAGTTGTGGCTTTGAGCCCCACATCAGGCTTGAGCTGACAGCTCAGAGACTGGAGGCTGCTTCAGATTCTGTGTCTTTCTCTCTCTCTGCCCCTCTCCCACTTGTGATCTGTCTCTCGAAAATAAATAAATGTTAAAAAAATTTTTTTTTTAAAAAGAAACTCATTGTGGCACAAAAACACACACTCAGATCAATGGAACAGAACAGAGAACCCAGAAATGGACTCACAAATATATAGCCAACTAATCTTTGACAAAGCAGGAAAGAATATCCAATGGAAAAAAAAAAAAACAGTCTCTTTTAACACATGGGGCTGGGAGAGCTGGACAGCAACATGCAGAAGAATGAAACTAGACCACTTTCTTACACCATTCACAAAAATAAACTCAAAACGGATGAAAGACCTAAACGTAAGACAGGAAGCCATCAAAATCCTCGAGGAGGAAGCAGGCAAAAACCTCTTTGATCTTGGCCACAGCAACTTCTTACTGAACACGTCTCCAGAGGCAAGGGAAACAAAAGCAAAAATGAACTCTTGGGACCTCATCAAAATAAAAAGTTTCTACACAGCAAATGAAACAATCAGAAAAATTAAAAGGCAGCCAACAGAATGGGGGAAGATATTTGCAAACGACACATCAGATAAAGGGTTAGTATCCAAAATCTATCAAACTCAACACCCAAAAAACAAATAATCCAGTGAAGAAATGGGCAAAAGACATGAATAGGTACTTCTCCAAAGAAGACAGCCAGATGGCCAACCGACACATGAAAAAATGCTCAACTTCACTCATCATCAGGGAAATACAAATCAAAACCACAATGAGATACCACCTCACGCCTGTCAGAATGGCCAACATTAACAATCAGGCGACAACAGATGTTGGCGAGGATGTGGAGAGAGAGGATCTCTTTTGCATTGTTGGTGGGAATGCAAACTGGTGCAGCCACTCTGGAAAACAGTATGGAGGTTCCTCAAAAAATTAAAAAAAGAACTACCCTACGACCCAGCAATTGCACTATTAGGTATTTATCCAAGGGATACAGGTATGCTGTTTCGAAGAGACACATGCACCCCCATGTTTATAGCAGCACTATCAACAATAGCCAAAGTATGGAAAGAGCCCAAATGTCTATCTATGGATGCATGGATAAAGAAAATGTGGTGTGTATATATATATATATATACATACACACACACACATTTTCTTTATCCATGCATGTATCCATATACACACACACACACACACACACACACACACACACAATGGAGTATTACTCGGCAATCAAAAAGAATGAAGTCCACGGGGCGCCTGGGTGGCGCAGTCGTTAAGCGTCCGACTTCAGCCAGGTCACGATTTCGCGGTCCGGGAGTTCGAGCCCCGCGTCAGGCTCTGGGCTGATGGCTCAGAGCCTGGAGCCTGTTTCCATATCTGTGTCTCCCTCTCTCTCTGCCCCTCCCCCGTTCATGCTCTGTCTCACTCTGTCCCAAAAATAAATAAACGTTGAAAAAAAAATTAAAAAAAAAAAAAAAGAATGAAGTCTTGCCATTTGCAACTATGTGGATGGAACTAGAGGGTATTCTCCTAAGCGAAATTAGAGAAAGACAAATATCATATGACTTCACTCATATGAGGACTTTAAGACACAGAACAGATGAACATAAGGGAAGGGAAGCAAAAATAATATAAAAACAGGGTTAGGGTAAGAGACTCTTAAATATGGAGAACAAACAGAGGGCTACTGGAGGGGTTGTGGGAGGAGGAATGGGCTAAATGGGTAAGGGGCATTAAGGAATCTACTCCTGAAATCACTGTTACACTATATGCTAACTAATTTGGATGTAAATTAAAAAAATAAAATTGAAAAAAGAGAAACTCATTGATAATAATAAAATAGAAGGGGACTTTAACATCCCACTTAAAGCAATGGACAGATCATCTAAGCAGACAATCATCAAGGAAACAATGGCTTTGAATGGCACATTAGACCAGATGGACTTAACAGATATATTCAGACATCTCATCCTAAAGCAGCAGAATACACATTCTTCTCAAGTGTACATGAAACATTCTCCAGAATAGATCATGTACCGGGTCACAAATCAGCCCTCGACAAATACAAAAAGATCAAGATCATACCATGTATATTTTCAGATCACAACACTATGAAACTCGACATCAACCCCAAGAAAAAATTTGAAAAGCCATCACATACTTGGAGACTAAAGAACATCCTACTGAGGTGAGTGGGTGACTCAGTCGGTTAAGTGTCCGACTTCGGCTCAGGTCAGGTCTCATGATTTGTGGGTTCGAGTCCCACGTTAGGCTCTGTGCTAACAGCTCAGAGCCTGGGGCCTGCTTCAGATTCTGTGTTTCCCTCTCTCTGCCCTTCCCCTGCTTGTGCTCTCTCTCTCTCAAAAATAAATAAACATTAAAAAAAAATTTTAAAGAACATCCTACTAAAGAATGAATGGGTTAACCAGGAAATTAAAGAAGAAATTTTATTTTTTTATTTTTATTTTTTTTCAATATATGAAATTTATTGTCAAATTGGTTTCCAAACAACACCCAGTGCTCCTGTTGTATGGAAACCAATTTGACAATAAATTTCATATATTGGAAAAAAAAAAAAAAAACAGCCTGCAATACATAAGATCATGGTCTGGCCCCTATTGTGGCTTGGTAGCCTCTTCCCAGACCAGACCTCTCACCCTGTTCTGTGCTTCAGTCACTCAAACCTTCTTACAGCCCCTCAGCGGTGTCCTGCTTCCTCCGACTACATCGTCTGGAAACATTTACTCCTTTTTACACACATGCTTCCTTCTCCCTTTTATAGACTTTGCTCCTGGTCAGGCCTCCTGTCTTAGCTCCAAAGCGTTTTCTTAGGAAAGCTTGCTTTGCCCTTGAATATGGGAAATCTTTTCTTGATCATTACACATAACCCCATGTATCTCTTTTCTTCTGAAGCTTTTTCTTGGGACTAATTTCATATTTCGTTGTGTGACTGAGTCAGAAGTAGGTATTCCCATAAGATACTCAGCCTTAAGAAGGCTGAGAAATGTGTTTCTTTTTTTACCCCATGATCTGACTTCTTAGACACTCAGTTCATAGTTGTTGAAAACCACATTGCATATTCTAAGTAAGGGATAAGCACCTATAAGTACAGTGCATGGGGATATACAAAGGATGCATGTACTATAATTAGCACCTTCTCTTCAAGGGCAGTTTACTTGTCTTAACTATCATGTCATCTCAAACATGAAAAGAATCTTAAAGTCACCCATTGATTCCCTGTGGCTCCTTAAATTCTGATACCATTATAGACCTTTGATGTCCAAGGAAGCTGATAATCTAGAGCAAAAGTATGTATAAATGGGCCTTTGGGTACCTGTCTTCTCCAGCCTCAGGCCTACTGTGCTGACTACCTGGCTGTGCTGTCCATATGAATATCTCTGTTCTAATTTTTTTTCTTAAGAAATGAGAATTATAAGAGATTTTACCATTGAAGAAACGCTGTGAGAAGTACAGGGCAGTTGCTGTTACAAAAATCATGTGACAAACAGAAATTCATTGAGACTGAACATGGCCAGTGCAAAGAGAAGACAAAGTGTAACTCAAGGATATTATTTTCCCTGTAGCTCATTTTGATTCTATGTGTTGATAATTCTGGCCCTGCTGCATTTTAAAACTGCAAACTTGGACCTTCTACATCCCAGCTCTGTTTTTAGTTTCAGAATATGTGTAAGCTGTGATAATGTGTGTAGTATATCATAGCTATGAATGTTAATTTCATAATAAAATCTATGAGCATTATAAAAAAAAACAACAACACCCAGTGCTCATCCCAAAAGATGCCCTCTTCAATACCCATCACCCATCCTCCCCTCCCTCCCACCCCCCATCAGCCCTCAGTTTGTTCTGTTTTTAAGAGTCTCTTATGCTTTGGCTCTCTCCTACTCTAACCTCTCTCTTTTTTTTTTCCTTCCCCTCCCCCATGGGTTCCTGTTAAGTTTAAAGAAGAAATTTTAAATACATGGAAGCAAAGGAAAATGAAAATACGACAGTCCAAAACCTTTGGGATGCAGCAAAGGCAGTCCTAAGAGGGAAGTTATTGCAATCCAGGCGTTCCTAAAGAAGGAAGAAATGTTCCAAATACACAACCTAACTTTACACACAAAGGAACTAAAAAAGGAACAGCAAATAAAGTGTAAAGCCAGTGGAAGAGAAATAATAAAGATTAGAACAGAAATAATTGATACCAGGGCGCCTGGGTGGCTCAGTCGGTTAAGCATCCGACTTCAGCTCAGGTCACGATCTCGCGGTCCGTGAGTTCGAGCCCCGCGTCGGGCTCTGGGCTGATGGCTCAGAGCCTGGAGCCTGCTTCCGATTCTGTGTCTCCCTCTCTCTCTGTCCCTCCCCCATTCATGCTCTGTCTCTCTCTGTCTCAAAAATAAATAAACGTTAAAAAAAAATTTAAAAAAAAAAAAAAAAAAAAGAAATAATTGATACCAAAAAAAACCAAACCTGGTAGAACAGATCAACAAGAGCTGGTGTTTGAAAGAATAAACTAAATTGATAACCCCCTAGGTAGACTTATCAAAAAGAGAAAGGACCCAAAGAGATCAAATCACGAATAGAAGAGGAGCAATCACAACCAACACCACAGAAATTCAAACAATTATAAGAGAATACTATGGAAAATTATATGACAACAAACTGGGCAATCTGGAAGAAATGGACAAATTCCTAGAAGCTCGCAAACCACCAAAACTGTGAAACAGGAAGAAAAAGAAAATTTGAACAGACCCATAACCAGCAAAGAAACGGAAACAGTAATCAAAAAATCTCCCAGCAAACAAGAGTCCTGGCCCAGATGGCTTCCCAGGGGAATTCTACCAAACATTAATACCTTTTCTCCTCAAACTGTTCCCAAAAATAGAAATGCAGAAAAATTTCCAAACTCATTCTACAAAACCAGCATTACCTTGATTCCAAAACCAGACAAAGTCCCCACTAAAAAGGAGAATTATAGACCAATATCCTTGATGAACATGAATGCAAAACTCTTAACAAGATACTAGCTAACTGAATTCCAAAGTACATTCAAAGAATTATTTACCATTATCAAGTGGGATTTACTCCTGGGCTAAAGTGCTGGTTCAATATTCACAAATCAATCAGCATGATACACCACATTAATAAAAGAAAAGATAAGAACCATATGATCCTCTCAATAGATAAAGTAACAGCATCCATTCTTGACTAAAAAACCCTCAACAAAGTAGGGATAGATAGAACACACCTCTACATCATAAAGGCCATATACAAAAGACTCACAGCTAATATTATCCTCCTTGGCAAAAAAACTGAGAGCCTTTCCCCTACTGCCAGAAACAAGACAAGGATGTCTATTCTCACCATTATTATTTAACATAGTACTGGAAGTCTTAGCCTCAGTAATCAGACAACAAAAGAAATAAGGGGCATACAGATCAGCAAGGAAGAAGTCAAAACTTTCACTATTTGTAAATGACATGATACTCTATGTAGAAAAACCAAAAGACTCCACTAAAAACTGTGAGAACTAAGACTGAATTCAGCAAAGTCAAAGGATATAAAATCAATATGAAGAACTCTGTTGTATTTCTATAGACCAATAAAGAAGCACCAGAAAAAGAAATCAAGGAATCTATCCCATTTGCAACTGCACCAAAACCAGTAAGATATCTAGGAATAAAGCTAACTAAAGAGGTAAGAGATCTGTTCTCTGAAAACTATAGAACACTTATGAAAGAAATTAAAGAAGACATAAAGAAATGGAAAAGTATTCCATGTTCATGGACTGGAAGAACAAACACTGTTAAAATGTTTATACTACCCAAAGCAATCTACATTTAATGCAATCCCTATCAAAATACCATCAGCATTTTTTGTAGAGCTAGAACAAACAATCCTAAAATTTGCATGGAATCAGAAAGACTCTGAATAGCCAAAGCAATCTTGGAAAAGAAAAACAAAACTGGAGGCATCAAAATTCTGGATTTCAAGCTATATTACAATGCTGTTGTCATCAAGACAGTATGGTACTGGCACAAAAACAGACACATAGATCAATGGAATAGAATAGAAAACCCAGAAATGAACCCACAACTATATAAGCAGGAAGGAATATCCAATGGAAAAAAGTCTCTTCAGTAAATGGTACTTGGAAAACCAGATGGTGACATGGAAAGAATGAAACTCAACCACTCTCTTACACCATACACAAAAATAAATTCAAAATGAATGAAAAACCTAAACGTGAAACAGGAAGCTACTGAAATGCTAGAGGAGACCACAGCCAGCAACCTTTTGACCTCCACAGGAGCAACTTCTTGCTAGACACGTGGCTGAAGGCAAGGGAAACAAAAGCAAACATGAACTATTGGGACCTCATCAAGATAAAAAGCTTCTGGGTGCCTGGGTGGCTCAGTCATTAAGCATCTGACTTTGGCTCAGGTCGTGATCTCACAGTTCGTGAGTTTGAGTCCAATACTGGATGAGCTTGAATACCACTTTGGGCGAGCTCGAGCTCCACTTCAGGACAGCTTGAGCCCCACTTTAGGAGAGCTCGAGCCCCACTTCAGGCAAGTTCAAGCCCCACTGCAGGTAAAACATGAGCTCCAGGTGAACACCACTTCTCTCTCTCTGCCGCTGGCTCCCTTGTGCCCTCTCCAAAAAAAAAAAAAAAAAAAAGATAAAAAGCTTCACAGCAAAGGAAATAATCAACAAACCTAAAAGGCACCCTACAGAATGGGAGTAGATATATGCAAACAACCTTTCTGATAAAGAGTTAGTATCCAAAATCTATAAGGAACTTATTAAACTCCACACCCCCAAAAAACAAATAACCCAGTAAAGAAATGAGAAGGTGTATGAACAGATACTTTTCCAAAGACATCCAGATGGCTAACAGACACATACAAAGATGTTCAACATCAGTCATCATCAGGAAAATACAAATCAAAATCACAATTTCATTTGTGAGGTGAGACACTACCTCACACCTAACAAAATGGCTAAAATTAACAATATGAGAAACTGCATAGAAAGGGGAACCCTCTGGCACTGTTGGTGGGAATGCAAACTGGTACAGCCACTCTGGACAACAGAGGTTCCTCAAAAAACTAAAACTAAAACTACCCTATGATCCAGCAATGGCACTATTAGGTATTTACCCAAAGGATACAAAAATACATATTTGAAGGGGTACATGCACTGGAATGTTTATAGCAGCATTATCAACAATAACCAAACTATGGAGAGAGCCCAAATGTCCATCGACTGATGAATGGATAAAGATGAGATGTGGTATATACATACAATGGAATTTTACTGACCCATCAAAAAGAATGAAAGCTTGCCATTTACAATGATATAGATGAAGCTAGAGAGTATAATGCTAAGCGAAATAAGTCAGTCAAAGACAAATACCATATGATTTCACTCATATGTGGAATTTAAAAACCAAAACAGGCAAGCAAAGGGAAAAAAAGAGACAGAAACCAAGATACAGACTCTAAATTATAGAGAACTGATGGTTACCAGAGGGTAGAGGATGGGGGGGGGGGGGGGTGTTGAGTTAAATAGGTGATTGGGATTGAGGAGTGTACATGTCATTATGAGCACCAGATAATGTAACGAACTGTTGTTATCACTATATAGTACACCTGTAACTAATAAAACATTTTTTAAAGTTACACTTATACCTAAATAAATAAATAAGAGTGAAGTATGGTATAAAATGGTATGATGCTTACTCCTAAAAACTAAGCTCTTAACTCAGAAAAATCAGATTTAGGGGCACCTGGGTGGCGCAGTCGGTTAAGCGTCCGACTTCAGCCAGGTCACGATCTCGCGGTCCGTGAGTTCGAGCCCCGTGTCAGGCTCTGGGCTGATGGCTCAGGGCCTGGAGCCTGTTTCCGATTCTGTGTCTCCCTCTCTCTCTGCCCCTCCCCCGTTCATGCTCTCTCTCTGTCCCAAAAATAAATAAACGTTGAAAAAAAAAATTAAAAAAAAAAAAAAAAAGAAAAATCAGATTTAACTGACCCCAGTAATAGTTATGACATGGTAACTGTGAGATCAAGTTATTAAGTTATTCCAAATACCCAAAAAGAAAATAATCCATGCTCTATTGAGTATAATATATATGAGAACCAGGTATAAGAAACAAAGATTTGTCAACCATAAATCAACAATTAAGTGTCATGTTAAACAGACTAAAATGAAACCTATCTATCTCTAAACTTTAACACTGAATCATAAAATATGAGAAATGAAAGTATACAGATTAGAAAGATTTAGGAGGTAATTCATTGGACAGTGGCTGGCGTGAGTGAGGTAAAAGGGGGGGGGGGGGGTAGAGGCCCATTCAGGAGAGAGAAATACACCTTCAGGTAGAAGAAGAGATCATGAACTTAGTTTTTTTGTAAGTCAGTTTGATATGCTTGTGAGATATCCAACTGGAGGTCCCAACTAGGCAAGTTGGATATACAGGCCTAAAAATGAGAAGAAAGGTGTAAGCTAGAGATATATACTAAGACTCATCAGCAAATGAGTGGTAAATTAAGCCATGGCATGGAGAAAACTGCCAAGAGAGAAAGTATGTGATAGTGAAAAAAGAAGATGGACTAAAAGGAGACTGAATGACCTCCCAACAGTTAAAGATCAGGTGGGAAAAGCAAAAAACCAAAAAAAAAAAAAAAAAAAAAAAAAAAAAAAAAAAAAAAAAAAAAAAGAGGCAGAAGTAGCAGCCAACAAAGAGGAAAAAAAAATAGCAGAGATTATTTCATAAAAGTCAAACGAGAGAGTGCTAAAAGAAGAGGGAAGTGGTCAACAGTGTGAAATGCTACTCAAAGATCATGGAAGGAGCCGAAAAACATCTACTGGGCTTAGTAACACTGAGAGGAACAACCACTTTAACAAGAGCTTAACTGGAGCTCTGATAGGATGTTATACCAGGTTGGAGTAGTCTAATGAGTACCTGGAAGAAAAGGAAATGGAGGCAGCAAATACACAAAGTTCTTCCATGAAACTTGGCTAAGAAGGAAAGGAGAAACATGGGGGTGGGATAAGAGATGAAAGGATAAGTAGAGAAAGGGTTTGGGCTTTTATTGTTCTTATTTACTATGGAAGAGAAATAAGCATGTTAAATGCTGACTAGGAAGGAATCTAATAAGGAAAACTGAAGATACAGGAAAGAGAAAAATTTCCCATCAAAACTGTGACCTTCAGGGCTGCAACCAACAGCCCATACCTCCTACTTTTCAAAAATAAAAAGGGCAAGGAACTCATCAGAAGGAATTTCAAATTGTTAACACAAATCTTTGCCTTGATCCTATCTACTGTTCTTGAAGGCCAAACTGAAAAAGCTTTCTCTCAACTGCAATCATTCATGACCTCTCCAATAGCACTTCTTTCATGGCTTTCAGGACATTCCTATTCTCCTGGTCTTCTTCCTATCTCCACGAGTATTCTTTCTCTGTCTCTGGACCTCTATTTTCCCAACTGTGACATTCTCCTTATATCTAAGTATAAAGTTCCTTTTATTTAATTTTAGAGAGAGTGTGAGCAGGAAAGAGGGGCAGAGGGAGAGAGAGAGAAAATCCTAAGCAGGTTCCATGCTCAGCACAGAGCCCAAGGCAGGGTTTGGTCCCACAACCTGGGATCATAGCCTGAGCCAAAATCAAGAGTCAGATGCTCAACCAATGAGCCACCTAGAAGCCCTTGAAGTTTCTTTTCAGTGCGTGTCATATCTTCCAAAGCATTTCCTCACATCTCACTTTACTCCTTGTTGGACTGAGAAGTCTCAACTCACCAAGATAGAAACATAGAATACTTTTATATTTTTCCCTATAACCTTACTTAAATACTAAGTTGAATACTAAACTTCTTGAGTATGCTCAGTGAAATTCCACAATTTTCCAATTATATTCAATTCTCAAAGCGCAGTTTTTAAATCCCATCTACAGTCAACCTGCCTATTAAGCACAAGTGAGAATTACATGGCCTTTAGCAGATGCTGGTAGTGGGAAGGGTATGGCTTGTTCTCATTGGTTCCTCTCTTCTTCCCCTGTACTCTCCTTCTCACTCTCCTACATTCACAAACTTTATGTGCTTTGCCATGTGCAGCAGCTGTGGGAACAGAGCAATATTCTACTTACAAGAGTTCACCAAATATTAGTGACCTGCTATAGTCATCAGCCTGTCCTTCTCCAGAGACAAAAGTAATGCTGACTGCCAAGAGAGTCAAGTGCTGCCAGGCAGAGATATATCCCTAATCTTTCTCTAACTCAGTCTGAGGTCACTGGTCTCTACTGATCTCTGCAGTAGATGGTGATTTCTGCACAGGTAGCATATGTGGTTCTCTAGGCAGTGTTCAGGTCACCCTGGCTCCCTCTACCCAACCAGTATCTGCCCCAACTCCACCAGCATTTTGCATATTCTCACCTAACCAACTGTCCCCATAGGAAGCCCCTCTGACTACAACATCTTCACCAATGTCCACTCTCCTTCCCTCACATAAATCGTCAGACTCACTGGAGGTCCTCTTTACTTGCTCAATGATAACTCCCATCCCATCTCCTTTCAAGACATATTATTGTATAGTCCCTTCAAGCCCAGCTGGCATGAGTTATGCCAGAAAGCCTATAGTGTTATGAAATCTCTAAAGCAGATACATACACCAGTCTCTATACCCAATATTCCAGAGCCACACATCCAGACCCCCCAGGCTAAAATGGGAAACAGGGAAAAGAAAGACAATGTGTACCCAGGATACTTTCCCCCAAACTCATTCAACACATTCCAAAGGCATCAAAATCAGTCAGCATAGCAAAGATCCAGCCAGAGAATAAGATGCCAGTCTCTCATTCTTGCAGCCATACTCACAAACTTTACAAGAAATTCAAAACCACCTCAAACTTTGGTGAGAACAAGGTGAGAGGATGGCTACCGCTTCATTAACTATGTACTCTCTAAAAGGCAATCTGCCCTAGCCCATCCTCTAGCCCAATTTATAAAGGAGATGGGGAAATGCAATGGTGGTGGTTACAGTTTTGCTGAAACATCAATTCTTAGCAAGTCATACAGGGAAGTGGATGACGGCATAAAAGGCACATCTTCAAACTAAAACAATTAGAAATTTAGCCTCTTGATTATACAGTGGAGCTCTGGTCAGCCATCCTAGCTGAAATAAAAAACATACTTTCCACTATCAGGCTATACTTAGCATGTGAATTACATAATACAGGTGTTGTTAACTGCATTTTACTCATGAGACAAAGAACTGAACTGTGATTACTTAATAAGGCTAAAACACAAAAATCACAAATAGGGGTAAATCTTGTCAGTAAATTCACAAAACAAGAGTTGAATCTACCTGCACAGTGAGGAAAACTCTCTGGGTTTTTTGTCTCAGAAAGGTACTAATCAAATGAGATAAGAAATAAAGCGCTTTTATAGTAAGGACAGAGCTAAAGAAAAATAAAAATAAAAGAATTTTAGTTATTACACAGCCAGCACATGCTCAGACCAAACTATATCTTTTTACCTCACCACCTGTTAAGTCCTGGATGGGGAGAAGAGCAGAGTTGGGTATGAAAATCAGCTTTTAAGCTCTCAGATTTTATTTCCCAGCATAAGCCTTTGAGCATCTTGGAGCAATACAAAAAATAAAGAACACATCTGTACTACTCTCTCTTTGTCAAAACCTTCTCTACTTTTATAATCTATACCTTGCACAAAAAAAAGATCTATCGTTATTAAATTTTCACAAAGTTTTGGTAGATGAACGAGAGAGACCAAAATTCAGACAGTTGCAAGGGTTTCTGCTCATGGTAGAAACATGATTGCAATTGGTCAAACTCACTTCTATAAAGAAGTACACATGTTACAAACAAATTTTATTTCTTCAACCTTTTGTTGTTTTTAAATACAAAAATCAAAGAATTTCCTGATCTAACTGATTTCTATGGCTTACTTACTAATTTGGATGTCAATTTATTTTGTTTTTGTTTTTGTTTTTTTTGGATGTCAATTTAAAAAAATAAGATTTTAAGTAAACAAATAAATAAATAAATGAAAATAAATAAATAAAAAAGAAATTATCTAGGTCCACATGCTCATTTTATAGAAGAAACTGTAACCTAAAATTAAGGTCAATAGTGTTTTCTACCACAACATGCTGACTCATTAAACTCCAAGGTTATGATTTTGCCTAAACATATTTTTTAAACATAAAAATTTTTACATGGCGATAATAACAAAATTGTGACAAACAGACTATAAATTTGGGTGATTTCAATTACTTTTCATTCTGAAACCTGCTTCTAATGAATGATATTTTTAAACTATTCTAAAACCTATTCTGGCTGTTTCCAATTACAGAGGAAACACAGCTCCTGTTTCAACATGTAACTTTTCTTAGACCCTTCATATTTTTCAAAAGTTAAATAATGAATTCCAGGGTTTTCAATCCTGTTCACTGTAAAAACAAGCTATCTCTATAAAGATATTTCTATGAAGACGTAACACTCTGGCTTTCCTCAAAATAATTTCATTCAGTATTAAATAAGATAGCATATAGTTCTACTTACTAAAAGGTAAGGCTTTTTAGTGAATTTTTAGAAACAGATTGTACTATGTGTTTAATGTCCTATTACAAACACAAGGTTATCCGAAATTGGAAAACACACCTTAGAATGACATCCCAATCCCACCCAGGATCGTTTATGGTTAGCTATCAATCTCACTTTTCCCTGACCACAGTGAATTAGGAGAGTGATCAGAATGGTAGCAGAAAGGGAGCAATGCCCAATTAAAGACATTAAACATGAAACCAAAGAATGTGAAAATCTCACTAGTGCCACCTACAGTACTAATGGAAAATGCAGATAAGAGAGATTTGCAAAATAATTTTGTGTGGGGTGTGTGTGTGTGTGTATCCATCTTTTTGGTTTCTGGCCCAGGAATATGTATTAACACAGCTTTCTACCAAATCTTGCACAGAATATTAAGGTAATACAAAAAAAAAGGGGGGGTACTCAAAAAAATCAAAACCAAAAAAACCTGAAGATGTCATAGAAGGAGGGTAGAATAGTGGTTCCAAGGAGTGGGGAAGATAGAGCTGATGAAAGGGTACAAAATTTCAGTTATAAGATGAATAAGTTGTGAGGATCTAATATACAGCATGATGACACTGATAGTTAACAATACAGTACTGCATACTGAGGAAAATGATCATGTCAGGTGTAACAAAAATTAGAGATTTTGACTTTCAGAGTCTCCAGGCAAACCTTACCTTACATTCTACCACACTCTGATCTGATTCACAAGTTTCATATATTTCATCTACTGCCCGGCGAAGATTGTCAAAAAGAAATGCCCAGTATCTAGCTCTTAGATCAATTTTCCGAGGATGCCGTGCTTTGGTGGGACTTTTATCAAAGTGTTTATCTCCAGTTGTAGATGATGTTATCTTACAGTCTACTCCAACATTCTGGTAAGATAAAACAAAACATAAACGTATAAAAATATTTTGTAAAAGCCTTCAGGGATTGGACTTTTGTATAAAACACATTTTTCAACATAAATACTTAAAAACGTGACATTCTTCTTTTTATCTTACACCACACTGAATTCATCAAAACGAAGCTTCTCATCTTAAATCCAGCAGGTTTTTAAGGACATGTTTTTATTTCAGACATGTCTTACTGAAGATTAGCATGGCTTCAACAGTTAACAGACCCTTAGTCAAAAAGGAGCACTAAAGGACCCATTCTATGCTCAGTTGCACTGGCAAGCTTTGAAAATAAAGATTACATTCTATAGTTTTACAGACTCTACCACAGAGTCATTCCACCAAAAAGCATGTAGTTTACATAAAGACCGAAATTCAAAAGTACAAAAGAGTTGCTTATCTTTCTGTGGCTACTTAAACTGAAAACTAAATGAATATTAACCCTCTACTACAGTAAGAGCAACAAACAATCCCAGGTTTCTTTGGGTTGTTTTGTATGTGTGTGTATCATTCCTGATTGCTTGTTTTTCTTTTTCATAGAAGAGCTCTAGAGTGGACAGTAGCCGAAACAGGCTAATACCCTCCTGTTTTGTTTTAGGCTCTGGTCTTCAATATAACAGCAATTCCTAAACTTCGTAAATCTTTTATAGCCAATCTTTGGTTTACACAGAATCTTTAACACCAAAAAGGAAGCAAATAAAGTATACATACATACACAGATATATACGCATTTAGGAGGTTGAGATGGAGCTGCTTACCCTCCCTCCACAGTCCCCCAACCAGATTTCACAAACGAAAACTAGCAAACATTTTATGTGATAGCCCTAGCCCAGGTCCAAATTCTCAATACTCAAGCAATAAAATTTGAAGTGATTATCAACAATCCACAAAATCTTTGCCTCACTTGCTTTCCCAGTTCTTTCTGGCCCTAGTAGTAAATAATTTTATTACTATGGCAAATATCCCTTCCTTGGATTAAACCAAATTCAAAATCCCATTCAACTAGCATCTATCCCAAAGTAAAGCTCAATTCTGTCCACTCTCCTGATAACAGGGACAACAAAACATCATAAAGCAACTTTACATAATCTTCTAACCTCCTTCAAACAATTCATAAACTATGTATTATTAGCTCCACTTTATAGTTCAGAAAACTGAGGTTCAGAGGCTCATTTGTCAAAGATCATATAGCCACAGGAGACCATCTTCCCATTAGAGTTCCACAAAAACACTGCTTACCATTTACACTGCGTGTAAGGTAATGCAGGCCCTGTGCCGCCAGCCCTTTACCATACAGCCCAGACCATTTCACCTCTCTTCCCATACACCATCCAAAGTTAAAGTTAATTTGTGAAGTTTCCCAAATTGTGCCTCCTTCATGAAGTTGTTCTACACTGATCAGCAAAGAGCTAGTAGCTTCCTGTGACTTTAGATTCTAATCTTATGAATTCTCAAAAGTACTTTCACTCATTTCCACCCATTTATGCATTTACCTTGTCACGCAACCATGTGTATATGATTCAAACATTTTGCCATCCCTGCTTACAATGTAGAATAGCCACTACTGCTTGCAGGTTAAGATGTTTCTATTCTCTGTGACTGCTCTATGTGAAGCTTTTACTAGGAAAGTTGCTAGTAAGGCAAAAAACTACAGTTAGAAAATTCCATCTACAGGGCAATATGCTATGCAAATTTGATGTTTAACTTTGCAACAATGGTAATACTTTATACTTGCATGCTTATTTATATTTTATCAAAGGATTTTGAAGACTTATCATTTAATCATTCCAACAAACTGTAAATACAGGACAAATATTTATTATTCCTATATAGATAACAAAACTGAGGCTCAGAAAGATTGAATTTTTTAGCAGGTCAAAGGGTGAGTGATGGAACCAGGACTAGAACCTAGTCTTCCAACTTCTACTCCAATGTTCATAAAGCATTT
This sequence comes from Herpailurus yagouaroundi, assembly GCF_014898765.1. Classification (NCBI taxonomy): domain Eukaryota; kingdom Metazoa; phylum Chordata; class Mammalia; order Carnivora; family Felidae; genus Herpailurus; species Herpailurus yagouaroundi. The sequence goes on along the minus strand of NW_024412415.1, from coordinate 40,600,912 downwards.
CACATAGCACCTAGCATACAATTAGTGCCCAAATAATGTTAGGTATGATTATAGTGGGAAAGATGAATAAGAGAAGAAATGTGCTCATAGAAAAAAATGGGAATAAACTAATGGCAAAATTGTCAAATTTGTGAAAAAGAGTGGAACAGATAAATCAAATTGTAGAGATTAAGTCACTATAGAGTTCCAAAGTACATGGCTCTTACTTACCAATGATAAAAATAATAGCAATGATAATAAATAACTGCAGCAGCATCTAACATTCATGGTATACTTGCTATGTGCCAGGCACTGTGCTAAGTGCTTTCCACACAGTTACACTTCATTTAATCTTTGAAGCAATTTTATATAATAGGTAACTTTATTATCTCCATTTTACAGAAGAGAAAACTCAGGTTTAACTAAATTAGGAAATGAACACAAGGTCTCACACTAAGTGATAAAACCAAGATTCAAAATCAGAGAATTATCCCCTTACTACAGCTCACTGTAGTAAGCTGCTTTCAAGATCCTCAAGAAGACAAAGCAATCTAAATTGGTGAGAAAGGTTTGACACAACTGAATTCCGTGACATTATACTGTTTTAATCAATGACTCTTGAGGGAAAGAGGAAGAATAAAGGTAAGGAGAGTGAAAGAGGAGGGGAGAAATTGAGATTTCTGACTCATCTCTCTCAGAAGGGTTCATTGACTGATTTTTGTGATTGCCAAAATCGTTATAGCTTCCACCACCTCCAAAGTTGCTTCCATCATTACCAAATTACCAAATCCATTATAGCCATTTCCACTGCCACCATATCTACCACCTCCTCAACTGCCACCAAAGCCACCTCGCCCACTCATGTTTCCTCCATGACCACTGTTGTCATTCCCACCAAAACCACCTCCATGACCACCACCAAGGTTTCCAGAACCACTTCAACCTCTTTGGCTGGATGAAGCACCAGCCATCTCTTGCTTAGATACAGCTTTCCTTACTTCACATTTGTGGCCATTCACAGTACGGTATTTTTGAATGACAATCTTGTCTACAGAGTCATGGTCATCAAATGTTACAAAAGCAAAGCCCCTTTTTTTACCACTGCCTCAGTCAGTCATGATTTCAATCACTTCAATTTTCCCATACTGTTCAAAATAATCTCTTAGATGATGACCTTCAGTGTCTTCTCTAATGCCACCGACAAAAATCTTCTTCACAGTTAAGTGGGCACCAGGTCTTTGAGAATCTTCTCTTGAGACAGCCGTCTTTGGTTCTACAACTCTTCCATCCACCCTATGTGGCTCTGCATTCATGGCTGCATCCACCTCTTCCACAGTGGCATACGTGATAAACCCAAAGCCTCTGGAGTGTTTGGTGTTTGGACCTCCCATTACCACACAGTCCATAAGCGTTCCCCATTGCTCAAAATGGCTCCTCAGATTCTCATCAGTTGTTTCAAAGCTCAAACCTCCGGTGAAAAGCTTCCACAGCTGTTCAGGCTCTTTGGGAGACTCTGACTTAGACACGATGGTGGTGAGGGGGAAGACTTTAATGATGTTTACTGGGCAGCGTCCACCCCACTGATCTTGTCTCCACAGTTTTGCCTTTTCTAGAATGCCATATAAACATATGGTATGTACCCTTTTGAGGTTGGATTCTTTCACTTGGTAGTAAGCATTTAAAGTTCTTCCATGTCAGAGTGCCTGGGTGGCTCAGTCGGTTAAGCCTCCAACTTTAGCTGAGGTCATGATCTCATGGCTCAGCTCATGAGTTCAAGACCCCAAGTCAGGCTCTGTGCTGACGGCTCAGTGTCTAGAGACTGCTTCAAATTCTGTGTCACCCTCTCTCTCTGCCCCTCCCCTGCTCATGCTCTGTATCTCTCTCAAAAATAAACAATTTAAAAAATTTTTTAAAATAATAATAAAGTTCCTCCATGACTTTTTTCTTTTTTTAACATCCATTTTAAGAGACAGAGTGTGAGCAGGGGAGGGGCAGAGAGAGAGGGAGACATAATCTGAAGCAGGCTCCAGGGTCTGAGCCGTCAGCACAGAGCTGACACAGGGCTCAAACCCACAAACCGTGAGATCATGACCTGAGCTTAAGTCGGGCGCTTAACTGACTAGGCCACTCAGGCACCCCCCCCCCATGTCTTTTTATAGCTTGATAGCTCTTTTCTTTTTACTGAATAACATTCCATTGCCTGGATATACCACAGCTTATTTATCCATTCACCTACTGAAAGACATCTTGGTTTTTTCCAAGTTTTGACAATTATGAATAAAGTTGCTATAAACATCCATGTGCAAATTTTTGTGTGGACATTAAGTTTTCAACTCCTCTGTGTAAATACCAAGGACCATGACTATTCGATTATATGGTAAGAGTAGGTTTAGTTTTATAAGACTTTATAAACTAGCAATTTATAAACTGCCAGACTGTCTTCCTAAGTGACTATACCAGTGCGCATTCTCATGAGCAATGAATGAGAGTTCCTGTGATTCCACATCTTTACCAGCATCTGGTGTTATCAGTATTCCCAATTTTGGCCATTCTAATGGGTGTGTAGTAACATCTCATTGTTGCTTTAACTTACATTTCCCTGATGCCATATGATGTGGAGTATCTTTTCATAGGCTGATCTGCCTTCTGTATATCCTCTGGCCTGTTTGTTAATCAGTTTGTTTTTTTATCGTTGAGGTTTTTTATTATTTTAATTCTAGGGCAGTTAACATACAGTGTTGTTTAATCAGTATACTGTACACCTAAAACTAATATAACACTGTATCTTACTATTTGAGTTTAAAGAGTTCTTCATATATTTTGGATAACAATCCTTTAACAAGGGTGTCTTTTGCAAATATTTTCTCCCAGTCTGTGGCCTGTCTTCTCATTCTCTTGACATTGTCTTTTGTAGAGCAAAGTTTTAATTTTAATTAAATGTAGCTTATCAAGATTTCCTTCATGGATCACAAATTTGATATTATATCTAAAATCTCATCACCATACCCAAGGTCATTTAGGTCTTCTATGTTATCAGGAATGTTACAGTTTTTGCACTTTACATTTAGGTCTATGATCCATTTTTTGGTTTAATTTTGTGAAGGGTATAAGGTATCTGCCTAGATTCATTTTTTGCATATGGATGTCCATCCAGTTGGTCTAGCATGATTTGTTGAAAAAACCATATTTGCTCCATTGTATTGCCTTTGCTCCTGTGTTAAACAGTAGCTAGCTATTTATGTGGGTCTATTTCTGGGCTCTCTATTCTCTTCCATGATCCATTTACCTATTGTTTTGCCAACAACACATGCCTTGATTACTGTAATTTTATAGAAAGTCTGAAAGTTGGGTAGTGTCAGTCCTCCAACTTTGTTCTTCTTCAATATTTCGTTGACTCCACATACAGTTTAAACCAGTTTGTCAGTATCTATAAAATAAGTTGTCAGGATTATACTGAATCTACACATAAAACTGGGAAGAAATGACATCTTGACAATATTCAGTCTTTCTGTTCATGAACATGGAATGCCTTTCCATTTATTTAGTTCTTTGATTTCTTTCATCAGAGTTTTATAGTTTTTTTCATATAGATCCATACATACATTCTTAGATTTATACTTATGTATTTAATTCAAGGGAGTTTAATATAAATGGTATTGTGTTTTTAATTTTAAATTCCACTTGTTCATCACTGGTATACAGGAAAGCCACTGACTTCTGTGTATTAATCTTCTACCCTGCAACCTGCTCTAATGGGTTATTAGTTCCAGTTTTTTCTTGATACTTTCAGATTTCTTACATAATCTTATCATCTGTGGACAAAGACAGTTTTATTTCTTCCTTCCCAAGCTGTATGCCTTTTGTTTCCTTTTCTTGTCATACTGCATTAGGAGAACTTCCATTATAATGTTGAAAACCAGTAGTGAAAGGGGCATCCTTGCCTTATAACTGATCTTAGTGGGAAAGCTTCTACTTTCTCACCATTAAGTATCACATTAGTTGTAGGTTTTTTTGTAGATTTTATTTTATCAAGTTCAGGAAACTCCCCTCTATTCCTAGCTTACTGAAGGTTTTTGTCATAAATCAGTGTTAAGTTTTGTCACATGTTTTTTCTGCACCTATTGATATGATAATGTGATTTTTCTTTTTAGCCTGCTGATGTAATGCATTACATTTATTTACTTTTGAGTGTTGAACTAGCTTTGTCCTTGGGATAAATCCCATTTGGTCATAGTGTATCATTCTTTTCAAATATTGTGGGATACAATTTGCTAATATTTTATGGAGGATTGTTTTTCATCTATGTTCGTGAGAGTTATTGGTCTGCAGTTATCTTTTCTTATAATGTTTTTGTCTGATTTTGGTATTAGGGCCTGATTAAATGAGTTAGGAACTATTCCCTCTGCCTCTACCCTCTGGAAGAGACTGTAGAGAATTGGTTTGATTTCTTCCTTAAATACTTAGAATTCAACAATGAATCCACAGGGGCCTGGCACTTTCTGTTTTGGAAGATTATTAATTACTGATTCAATTTCTTTATAGCTTTAGGCCTATAAAGATTATCTATTTCTTCTTCAGAGAGGTTTTTTTTCCCAAATGTTTGTTTATTTTTGAGAGACAGAGACAGAGCACAAAGGGGGGAGGGGCAGAGAGATAGGGAGACACAGAATCCTAAGCAGGCTCCACGCTCAGAGCTGTCAGCCCCTGATGCGGGGCTCGACCTCACAAACCATGAAATCATGACCTTAGCCAAAGTCAGAGGCTTAACTGACTGAGCCACCCAGGTGCCCCTCTTCACAGAGTTTTGATAGTGTGCCTTTAAAGGACTTAGTCCATTTCATCTAGGTTATCAAATTTGTGTCATATAGAGTTATTTGTAGTATTCCTTTATTATCCTTTTAATAACTCTGGGATCTGTATTGACATAAAAAGCTAGGGGCATGCAATAGGACTTTGGGACAGTACTATCCGTGTGAAGTTAGCAGTCATAAATGTAAAAATAGCCTAGTCAACATAATTGATACTTTTCTCTAGCCATGTTCAAAATGCATAGGTATACACAGGACAACAGGCAGAAAGGTAGATTTAAACAGGACAGTCCTGCCAAGCATATACTGCCAAGGGGCAGGGTAGTAAGACAGTCAAGAGAGTATGCAGGAAAATGATTATGACAGACAAACCACAGAATCTCAGGTGGATTTTCAGGGAAGTGTAGACATATGGAAAATGAAAGAGAGCCAAAGGGTGGCAAGATCAATAAATTACAGATTATATGGGGTTGAAGAACAATTAGAGTCAGGAGATCAGAGGAAGTAAGGTAGAAAGAAAGATGACACATAGAAGAGGGATGGAGACTGAGATACTGGAGGAAGAGTAGTTATCAGTAAGGACAAGGCAAGAGTGTGACCATGGAAATGAGTAGAAGATAAGACTGCTGAAAGAAAGAAATGCAAGGAATTGAGAGGATGGCAGTGATGGTAGAGAGCCTGCAGTGGGCCTGGAAATTATATCTTCAAGGAATAAAAAGTGACCTAGAAGTCTGTCAGCAACTACAAGAAGGAAACGCAGGTGGTATAGTCTGATAGCACACACTTCAGATCCAGGGAGTTTTAGGAGACAGAAGGGAGAATTCTCTGAAATGGCAGTAAGGAAAGGCAGAAAACCTAACCAAACTCTACAACCAGAGATCGAAGTGCTGCAGCTATTACTTAAAGACCGTGGAAGCAAGGATCCTCACAAGTCAGTTGGGATTTAGTTTTAAAACAAGAAGGTAAAAGGAATGTTCAAGAGAAGAGTGGAATACAGAAGATATGCTGATGATGAACCTAGTTCTAGAGGGCAAAGTGGCAAGGTTTCACAAGACGCATTTCCCTGATTACTACTAAAACGAAGCATCTTTTCACAGGTTTACAAGCTATTCAGGTTTCCCACAATTTTTTACGGTTTTTTTTTCTGATTAATCTTAGCTCTTTATAAATTCTGATATATAGTATCTTCTCCCAGTCTTACCTTTAGTTTTGTTTAACTGAGTTTTTTAACATATAAATTTAATTTTACATAACTTATGCATGAATTGTGTTTTTTGTCTTATCTAGGAAAGTCTCTCCTATTTCAAGGTAATAAAAAATATCTTTCTAGATAGTCTTAAATTTTTGTTCTCACATTTGGGCTTTAGTCCATCAATAATCTATTTTTTGTATATGATATTAAAATATCCTTCCATTTTTTTTCTAATTTAATTGCACTTACAGTCAAAGAACATGTTCTGACTTCTCTGACTTCTATTTATTGAGACTACCCTTACGACCTAGTATGTGGTCAATTTTTGCATATATGTTCTGTGTACACTATTTCTTGAGTGCCAATACACACACATATATTTATTTATGTGAGATGTAACATAATTGTACTAATTCTATAACCTTACTATTTTTTTTCTGCTTGATCTATCAGTTTCTGAGTAGGAGATATTAATATTTCCTAGTATGATTATGAATGTACATTTCCTATTATAATTCTGTTAGTTTGGGCTTTACTTATTTCAAGCTTATGCTGCAAGGTACATAAAAATTTACTATTTTTATACTCCATAGATGATTATTCTTTTTACCATTATGCAACTACCATCTTTATGTTGTCAATGCATTTCATGTTGAATTCCATCTGATCTGAGTATTGCTATACTAACTTTAGAGTATATCTAGAATACCAAGTATCTACCTGGATTTTTTTCTATCCCTTTGTTTTTTGTCTTTCCTTGAAGTTTTAAATGTGTCCCTTGTAAGCAACATATAGCTCAATTTGAAATGAGAGATTTAGTTCAATCAACTGCCTTTTAAGTGGTGAACTTAACGTGTGCAGCTCCAGTGACACAACCAGTTAACACACAGTACTTGTAAGTAGTGAATTTAATCAGTTTACACATATTATGTTTGCTAATATATTTATGCTTAATATCCACCACCATCTTTTCTGTTTTTTATTTACCATAATTTTTCTTTTCTTTCTCTTGCCTTTTACGGGGTTGAAAAGCTTTGATTTATTTACTTCCTCTTTTCCTCTATTTGGAAATCATGGCTGCTTTTAGTAGATGGCCTTTTTATCATACACATTTACTTCATATTTTCCTAACAAAAACTTCCTCCTAAATAAGACAAGGATTTTATCACTCTAACTCCATTCTAACTCCCTACAATCTAGCATTCATGTTAATATTGTCTAAAACTAAAGTTCACTTTTCTGAATCTAATTGTGTGTGTTTTCAAACCATCAACTGTTAGTAAGATTTACAAACATATTTTACACATACCTTTTTATCACGCTCCTTCCTCCACGTTACCTTTTCTTCTTCAAGTTCATCTTTGATAGTCCCTTCATTAAGGGTCAGTGGGTGGCAAACACTTAGTCTTTGTCTAAAATATCTAAAAATGGCTTTATTTTACTCTTGCACTTGGCTGAGCATAGAATTCTGGGTTAAAAGTAATTTTGTCTTAAAACTTCGAATATATTGCTTCATTGTCCTTTTGTTCATAATAAGGCTATTAATCTGTCATTCCTCTGTAGTTTTATTTACTTCCTGGTATTTTTATTTTTATTTAAAAAAAAAATTTTTTTGGGGGGGGCGCCTGGGTGGCGCAGTCGGTTAAGCTTCCGACTTCGGCCAGGTCACGATCTCGCGGTCCGTGAGTTCGAGCCCCGCGTCGGGCTCTGGGCTGACGGCTCAGAGCCTGGAGCCTGCTTCCGATTCTGTGTCTCCCTCTCTCTCTGCCCCTCCCCCGTTCATGCTCTGTCTCTCTCTGTCCCAAAAATAAATAAACGTTGAAAAAAAATTTTTTTTTTAAATTTTTTTTTCAACGTTAATTAATTTTTGGGAAAAAAAAATTTTTTTTAATTTTTTTTTCAAAGTTTATTTATTTTTGGGGAAAAAAATTTTTTTTTAATTTTTTTCAACGTTTATTTATTTTTGGGAAAAAAAATTTTTTTTTTAAATTTTTTTTTTCAACGTTTATTTATTTTTGGGAAAAAAAATTTTTTTTTTTTATTTTTTTTTTTTCAACGTTTATTTATTTTTGGGACAGAGAGAGACAGAGCATGAACGGGGGAGGGGCAGAGAGAGAGGGAGACACAGAATCGGAAACAGGCTCCAGGCTCTGAGCCGTCAGCCCAGAGCCCGACGCGGGGCTCGAACTCACGGACTGCGAGATCGTGACCTGGCCAAAGTCGGATGCTTAACCGACTGCGCCACCCAGGCGCCCCGACTTCCTGGTATTTTTAAAGATTTTTTTTCCTTAACTTTAACATTCTTCAGACTCCCTAAAATGTAGCTAGGAATATATCTCTTTTTACTTACCCTGCTCAGCTCTACAGTTATGCTCTGAAGCTCTTGGGAACTCAAAATGAGAAAATTTTTCAACATTATCTTTTCAAATATTCAATGCCCACTATTTATTCTCTACTTTCAACAGTCCTGGAATCCATCTTTCTTATTTTCCATCTCGTTAGGTCTCTGAGACATGTTTTAAATTCTCCACAGTAGTGTCTTCCAATTCACAAATTCCCTTTGTCCAATACAACATTTACTCCATTAATTATGTTTTTTTTTTTTAATTTCATTGACATTTCATTTATAAGATTTCTAATTGGTTCACTTTCATCCATAAATGTTCAAAATTAATATCCATCTGTATTCTTTAAGAATTTTCCTTTTTCTTTGTAGTTATTCTTTCCTTTGAGAACTTTAAGCTATTTGCAAGTCTTCTCTAGGAAAATGCCTTTTCATTACCTCATTCACAGAATGTGTTATCTATAACATTATTCTCCTCATGTGCTTTGACATTTTACATCACAAGTTCATTTTGAGTCTGAATTTCTCATATTTTTGTTCTTCACTTTGCTCCCCTCACTCCATGTGCACTAGTGTTATGATGACCATCATCTAGCCCACTCTGGAAGTGATCTCACTTCCAGAGGTCTTTTACTGGGGACTTAAAACTCTCACCCTTCAAGAATACAGATCCTGTCATAAACCACAGGCTACTCCCTTGTACTGCTTCAGACATCAATTCACAGGGCACAACCCCAGGAAGATTGTAGCTTTTTTTGCTTCTAATGTAGAACCCCACACAAGCCTAAAATTTTATACCATATCCTCCATCTGTTTTCCCATCATAATCAGGACATTTCAACCCCCTTTACCCCTAAGATTTGTTGATTAGGTTCACATCCCCAACTCCACCTACCTGTCAATGTGTTTGTTTTACTTCTGATCCACAGAGATGGTTATCTTATTTTTGAAAATCCTTTATCTTTTTAATTAAAACTAATTTTTTTATCATTGATACCACTGTATGTGAGGAGTCAGGGATTTTCTTAGGAACTCACAATGACATTTTGATTAGAAGTTCCTGCTTTCCTTATGTGAATGAAGCTTTTGGCTTACAGAATCATATTGGTATATTTAATATCAAAACCAAAATAATACATATGAAAAGCATATATAACTATGCTTTAAGAGAAAATAACTATGAATTAAAAAGCGAGCTATTCATATGCTAAAAAATTTTTTTAAATAAAGTAGGCTTGCATTCTCCAAATTTTAGTAAAGCAATGTGAAAATTTTTAGAGACAATACTCTTACTATTCTACAACCTAAAGACACTGTCATACCAAGAAAGAAAATCATAAAGAATTCACAAATATGGGATGTGTAGCAGAAGCATTAAGAGCATAAACTAGAAATTAATGGCATGGGTTCAAATCTCGGCTTTGTCACTCACTAGCAAGTTACAGAACTTCTTCCTACCTCAGTTTCCTCATTTTTTAAATGAAGATAATAATGCCAACATTGAAGGACTGTGACAAGCAGCAATAAATTTATATTTGTAAAGTATTTAGTACGAGCTGGGTATACAGTACTATACACACATTTGTTAACTAAAGAATGTTACAATGATTTTTACATAAAGACAAAATACACAATATTTATTGTCTCAATGAAATTAAAACTCTATAAGTAGAAAGTTGTATATGCTGTACCTGTTTGGTATTTTTATGTGTGCCTTGAATTGTCCTCTTTGATTTTCCACCAGTTTGACATTTAGATTTTCCTTCAAGGCAAGAATAAATACACAAATATAAAAGTCAACAAATGGATAATACAAAATTGAACTACACAAATCATTTGGACACTCTAACATATAATCTCCTTCTAGAGACCACAGAGCAGTACAATCCATACATGGTCAATATAAAATAAAAAAAAAAAAAAAACAAAAAACAAACTTCCATGGTACCAGAAACTGATTTTATTGAATGGCTTTCTCAGAACAGGAATAAATCAACTTCTTAAATAAGTCAGATATTCCAGTAATTTAAAAACAAGATCAAGTTAGTGATATTCCTCAACTTATAAACAGGCCTGAAAAATACTTCTTTGAATTCAAAATTTATTTTAACAATCAAATCAAGAATATTTTTTACCATTTAAAAACTCAGTATTTTGACTAATTTATCTGATTTATGAAATACACAGTTTTATTGGGAAGAGAAGTTTTCAGTTCCTTGTATTCTTGACGTCATTTAGATCATTCTCACCTGTTTCTCACCAGTAGTTAGAAAGACACTAACTACTGGTGTTTTTTAAATTTTTTTAACGTTTATTTATTACTGAGAGAGACAGACAGACAGAACATGAGCATGGGAGGGGCAGAGAGAGGAGGAGACACAGAATCTGAAGCAGGCTCCAGGCTCTGAGATGTCAGCACACAGCCCAGTACAGGGCTCGAACTCACAAACAAGATAATGATCTGAACCGAAGTCAGATGCTTAACCGACTGAGCCACGCAGGCACCCCTAACTACTGTTTTATAATCACTCTATTCTTGAGAGCAAGACAAAACAAGAATAAGATTCTATCTATAATGTATAATAGAATGATTTTCCTTTCTGCAAAATAATTTTGGACCAGGACCCCTGAAAAGAAGTATAAGTGAAGTGAGCCATAATACCTGTTAACAATTTAATCACACATAAGTGGGCCTCCCTCAAATGTTCTACCAGGGATGAAGGCATAGAACTACACTTACCTACACAGTCCTTATATTATTCATCCTTTGATTATAGAGAACAAGGTACCAGCAGATTTTTTAGAACATCCAGTAGAATAACCAGCTTAGAACAAGTACCAGAGAAAACAAGTAAGAGAAGAAAACTATTAAAAACTGAATTATTATCCTTAGAAATATGTGAGTATATATTATAGCCATAAATAAGAACAAGATGCTATTTTTTTAAAAGAAAATAAAGGGGCGCCTGGGTGGCGCAGTCGGTTAAGTGTCCAACTTCAGCCAGGTCACGATCTCACGGTCCGTGAGTTCGAGCCCCGCGTCAGGCTCTGGGCTGATGGCTCAGAGCCTGGAGCCTGTTTCCGATTCTGTGTCTCCCTCTCTCTCTGCCCCTCCCCCATTCATGCTCTGTCTCTCTCTGTCCCAAAAAATAAATAAACGTTGAAAAAAAAATTTTTTTTAAATAAATAAATAAATAAATAAAAAGAAAATAAAAATTTTCCTATTACTGGCAAAGTTCTGACAATATAAAATAATCCTCAAAAATTATGAAGTTAACATTCTTCTTTTGTCATCATTATTTAGAAATTCAGAAAGTTCTGATTCTCTGTGCTCATAGTTCTGTTATTTTGAAATAAGCATGAATGAAGCTTTAAAATTGCACTGGCCAATTTCTTATGCACTTACATGCAAAATCAGGTTATATACAGAGATGTGATTCACTGTTGTATTTTCTTTAGTTTTATGTTTTTTGACTAGAAGAAACTTTAATAAACCTCAGATTTATATAATAAAATAACCCATGGAAATGGGAAAATAAAATTTCGTTAATCATATATAACAACCATAAGACAATCTTAGGTCTTATGTTATAACTTTTATAGTAAATAATATTAATATATATTCTCTATCAAATAATTTAAAAACGTAACAGTAAGCTTCCTTATGAAAATTTTGGCTAATACAGAGGGGAGAAGTTAAGATGGCAGAGCAGTATGGAGACCCTGAGCTTGCCTTGTCCCTGAAATTCAGCTAGATCAACATCACACCATTTTGAACACCTCGGAAATTGACCTAAGGATTAACACAACAATCTGCATAACTTGAGCTACAGAACTCAGCGGATACACACTGTAGAGAGGTGAACTAGGGAAGAGAAAAGCCATGGAGGGTAGGAAACTGTTTTTGCAGAGAGAAGACAGAGAAAGGGGAGTGTGCAGCACATGAGAAGAGTGCAGGAAAAACACTCCCCTGCAAGTAGCTGGAGAGAAAGAGAGAGAAAGAGTGAAAACACTTGCAGGGGACTGAACAAGAAATGTGTTCCCCAAAACCACTGACAGGAAGAAAGGAGAGGGTTTCAATACCATCAGGATTATATAAACAGTGGAGCCCAGAGTCTAAAGTTCCGAAACTCAGTGCCTGGTGCTCTGGTGAAGAAATAAGGATGTAGATTCCCAGGAGCAGGCAGAGGGATCTAAGGGGTCCATGTGCCACCCCAGGAGAAGTGACTCCCCTGCTTGGAGTGCATTTGGTAGAGGCCACAAGGCCTGCCAACAGGCAAAGGTCCCAGCAGACCCCAGAGGGCAGCCATGTTCGCTGGTACTGGGACAAAGACACCACAGTGTGGTGAAACCCAGTAACAGCTGTGTTGTGATTTGACATAATCTCTGACCCTCTTCTGCTGTGCGATCGCATGAACATTTTCAGGGGCAATCCCGCACCCAGCCATTGCTCAGCAAGAACCTCCCACAGGGAGTCAGCATGGGTCCAAGCCGGAGGGGTCTCTGAAGTGTGAGGATTTGAAACACAACCCCATCTGATATAAAATTCTGGAGGGAGGTGCTGCCTGGCAGGCGGACAGCTTGGGACACGCAGAGGGTAGAGGCTGAAGGTGGACAGAGCCCTGAGACAAAGGAGGGGTGCTTGATTGTGAACTGGTGAAAGTGCAACATTCCTGTGCCAGAGACTAGGGAACTGGGTGAAGCCATTTCCACTCTCTGCACACATTTGCGCACAACAATGACAACCACAGTAAGCTAAGCAGTGAAACCTAGTGGAGAATAGAGCTGTTACACCAAGCCCCGCCCAACTGCGCCCTCCAAGCACATCCACCAGAAGACCAGCAGAAGTCACATCACATACTTAGTGAACAGATGGACTATACAGGGCTTCAAAGTTTCAGTTCTAGGGGAAACTGGATGCAACTTCATTAGGTTTCATTCTGTTTGCTGTTTTGCATTCGTTTTTTTTGCTTGTTTTTGATTAAATTGGTTTTTTTTCATTCTTTCGTTTCATTCTCTTTAGTGGACACAAAGAGAAAAATTTATTTTTATTTTTTCTACTTTACATTTACTTTTTTAAAATTTTTATTCTATTTCATTTTCTTTATATCACTTTATTCTATTTTATCTATTTTTAAAAAATCTTTAAATGTCTTATTTTTCTTTTCTTTCCCTTTTTTCTCTATCAAGATTCCTTCAACAAGCAGACTAAAAACACACCTAGGATATAGCTTCCTTTATTTGATTTTTGATTTTTTCATTTTTATTTTTCACTTTATTTTTTTCTTCTTCCAAAATGACAAAACAAAGGAATTTACCCCAAAAGAAAGAGGAGGAAGAAATGACAGCCAGGGGCTTAATCAACACAGATATAAGCAAGATGTCTGAGCTAGAATTTATAAGCACAATAATAAGAATATTAGCTGGGGTTGACAAATGCATAGAATCCCTTCCTGCAGAGATTTAAAGAAATAAAATCTAGTCAGGATGAAATTACAAGTGCTATAACCGAGATGCAATCTCAAATGTATTCCACGATGGCAAGGATGGATGAGGCAGAGCAGCAAATCAGTGATTTAGAAGATAACGAGAATAATGAAGCAGAAAAGAGGAGGTAAACAGAGCAAAAGATCACGATACAAGACTTGGAGAATTCTGTGACTTATTAAAAAGGGATAACATTCGAATCATAGGAGTCTCAGAAGATGAAAAGAGAGAAAAAGGGGCAGAAGGTGTATGTGAGTGAATTTAAGCAGAAAACTTTCCTACTCTAGAGAAGAACGTAGACATCAAAATCCAAAAAACCAGGAAACTCCCATTAGATTCAACAAAAACCGACCATCACCAAGGCATATCGTAGTCAAATTCACAAAATACACAGATGAGAAAAGAATCATGAAAGCAGCAAGGCAAAAATGTTCTTAACCTATAAGGGAAGACAAATCAGATTTGCAGCAGACCTATCCACAGAAACTTGGCAGGCCAGAAAGGAGTAGCAGAATATATTCAAAGTGCTGAACCGGAAAAATGTGCAGCCAAGAATTCTTTATCCAGTAAGGCTGTCATTCAAAAATAGAAGGAGAGATAAAGAGTTTCCCAAACAAAAACTAGAGGAGTTCATGACCACTAAACCAGCCCTGCAAGAAATGTTAAGGGGAACCCTTTGATTGGAGAGAAGACAAAAGAAAACAAAAAAGACCAAAAGCAACAAAGACTAGAAACAACCACAGAACATCACCAGAAACACCCTCTACAAGCAACACAATGGCACTAAACTCATATCTTTCAGTACTCACTCTAAATGTCAATGGACTAAACATTTCACTCAAAAGACAGGGTATCAGAATGGATAAGAAAATGAGACCCGTCTATATGCTGCTTACAGGAGACTCATTTAGACCTAAAGACACCTGCAGATTGAAAGTAAGGGGATGGAGAACCATCTATCATGCAAATAGTCATCAAGAAGAAAGCTGGAGTAATTATACTTACATCAGACAAACTAGATTTTAAAATAAAGACTGTAACAAGAGATGAAGAAGGGCATTATATGGTAATTAAGGGGTCTATCCAGCAAGAAGATCTAACAATTATAAATATTTATGACCCCAATGTGGTAGAACCCAAATATATTAATCAATTAATCACAAACATAAAGAAACTCACTGATAATAATACCATAATAGAAGAGGACTTCAACATCCCAGTTAGAGCAAAGACAGATCATGTAGGCAGAAAATCAACAAGGAAACAATGGCTCTGAAAGACACACTGGACTGGATGGACTTAATAGATATATTCAGAATTTTCATCCTAAAGCAGGAGAATACACATGCTTCTCAAGTGCACGTGGAATATTCTCCACAATGGATCACATACTGAGTCACAAATCAGCCCTCAACAAGTACAAAAAGATCAAGATCATACTTTGCATGCTATCAGACCACAACACTATGAAATTCAAAATCAACCACAAGAAAAAATTTAGAAAGACCACGAATATTTGGAGATTAAAGAACATTGTACTAAAGAATGAATAGGTTAACCAAGAAATTAAAGAGAAAATTAAAAAGTACATGGAAGCCAGTGAAAATGAAAATATGACAGCCCAAAACCTCTGGGATGCAGCAAAGGCAGTCATAAGAAGGAAGTACATAGCAATCCACACCTTTCTGAAGAAGGAAGGTCTCAAATACATAACCTGACCTTACACCTAAAAGAGCTGGAAAAAGAACAGCAAATAAAGCCCCAAAACAGCAGATGATGGGAACTAATAAAGATTAAAGCAGAAATCAATGACAACAAAATTAAAAATAAGAAAAAAAAAAACAGATCAATGAAACCAGGAGTTGGTTCTCTGAAAGAATTAACAAAATTGATAAACCTCCTTTTGATCAAAAAGAAAAGGGAGGGGCACCTGGATGGCTCAATAAGTTAAGCATCCGACTTCAGCTCAGATCATGATCTCACAGTCCATGAGTTCAAGCCCCACGTCGGGCTCTGTGCTGACAGCTCAGAGCCTTGAGACTGATTTGGATTCTGTGTCTCCCTCTCTCTCTCTCTGCACCTTCCTGCTCGTGCTTTCTCTCCCTCCATCCCTCCCTCCCTCTCTCTCCCTCTCTCTCAAAAATAAACACTAAAAAAAAAATTTTTTTTAAGAAAATGGAAAAGAACCCAAATAAATAAAATCATGAATGAAAGAGGAGAGATCACAACCAACACTGCAAAATTATAAACAATATTAAGAGAATAGTATGAGCAATTATAGGCCAACAAACTGGGCAATCTGGAAGAAATGGAAAATTCCTAGAAACACATAAACTACCAAAATTGAAACAAAAAGAAATAGAAAATTTGAACAGACCCATAACCAGTAAAAAATTGAATCAGTGATCAAAAATGTACCAACAAACAAGAATCCAGGGCTGGATGGCTTTCCAGGGGAATTCTACTAAACATGTAAAGAAGAGTTAATACCTTGCTGTTCCAAGAAATAGCAATTGAAGGAAAAATTCCAAACTTGTTCTATGAGGCCACCATTACCTTGATTCTAAAACCAGACAAGATCCCACTAAAAAGGAAAAGTACAGACTAATTTCCCTGATGAACATGTATGCAAAAATTCTCAACAAGATACTAGGAAACTGGATCCAACAATATATTAACAGAATCATTCACCACGATCAAGTGGAATTTATTCCTGGGATACAGAGCTGGTTCAATATCTCCAAATTAATCAATGTGATACATCGCATTGATAAAAGAAAGGATAAGAACCACATGATTCTCTCAATAGACGTAGAATACAGCATCCTTTCTTGATAAAAAAAACTTTTATACAAAAAAATAGGTATAGAAAGATCACACGTCGAGATTATAAAGGCCATATACAAAACCCACCACTGATATCATCCTCAATGGGGAAAACCTGAGAGCTTTTCCCCTAAGGTCAGGAACATGACAAGGATGTCCACTCTCACCACTGTTATTCAACACAGCATTGGAAATCCCAGCCTCAGCAGACAACACAAAGAAATAAAAGGCATCCAAATCAGCAAGGAGGAAGTCAAACATTTACTCTTTGCAAAGGACATGATACTCTATATGAAAAACCCAAAAGACTCCACCAAAAACTGCTAGGACTGATCCATGAGTTCAGCAAAGTCACAGGATATAAAATCAATGTGCAGAAATCGGTTGCATTTCTATATACCAATAATGAAACAGCAAAAAGAGAAATCAAGGACTCAATCCCATTTACAATTGCACCAAAACCATAAGATATCCAGGAAGAAACCTAACCAAACATGTGAAAAGTCTATACACCGAAAACTATAGAAAGCTTATGAAATAAACTGAAGAAGACACAAAAAAAACATTCCATGCTCATGGACTGGAAAAGCAAATATTGTTAAAATGTCAATACTACCCAAAGCAAGCTACACATTCAATGCAATCCCTATCAAAATAACACCAACATTCTTCACAGAGCTAGAACAAACAATTCTAAAATTAGTATGGAACCAGAAAAGACCCAGAATAGCCAAAGCAATCCTGAAAAAGATAACCAAAGCTGGAGGCATCACAATTCCGAACTTCAAGCTATATTACAAAGCTGTAATCATCAAGACAGTATGGTACTGGCACATAAACAGACACACAGATCAATGGACCAGAACAGAGAACCCAAAATGGATCCACAAATGTATGGCCAACTAATCTTTGACAAAGCAGAAAGGATATCTAGTGGAAAAAAGATAGTCTCTTCCAGCAAATGGTAAGGGGAAAACTAGACAACAACATGCAGAAAAATGAACCTGGGCCACTTTCTTACACCATACACAAAAATAAACTCAAAATGGATTAAAGATCTAAATGTAAGACAGGAAGCCATCAAAATCCTAGAGAAGAAAACAGGCAACAACCCCTTTGACCTCAGCCACAGCAACTTCTTACTTCCCTCCATGCAAGGGAAACAAAGCAAAAATGAACTATTGGGAGGGACCTCATCAAGACAAAAAGCTTCTCCACAACAAAGGAAACAATCAGCAAAACTAAAACGCAACCAACGAAAGGGGAGAACATATTTGCAAATGACATAGCAGACAAAGGGTTAATATCCAAAATCTATAAAGAACTTAATCAAACTCAATGCTCAAAAAACAAATAATCAGTGAAGAAATGGGCAAAGACATGAATAGACACTTTTCAAAGGAAAACATCCACATAGCTAACAGACACATGAAAAAATGCTCAACATCACTCATCATCAGGGAAATACAAATCAAAACCACAATGAGATACCATCTCACACCTGTCAGAATGGCTAACATTAACAACTCAGGCAACAACCGATGTTGGCAAAGATGCAGAGAAAGAGGATCTCTTTTGCACTGCTGGTGGGAATGCAAACTGGTTCAGCCACTCTGGAAAACAGTATGGAGGTTCCTCAAAAAATTAAAATAGAACCGCTCCTATGATCCAGCAATTGCACTACCAGGTATTTATCCACAGGATACAGGAGTGCTGATTTGAAGGGGCACATGCACCTCTATGTTTATAGCAGCACTATCGACAATAGCCAAAGTATGGAAAGAGCCCAAATGTCCATCGACGGATGAATGGATAAAGAAGATGTGGTATATATACACAATCAAATATTACTCGGTGATCAAAAAGAATGAAATCCTGCCACTTGCAAAATGTGGAGGGAACTAGAGGATATTTGTCAGAGAAAGACTAATATCATATGATTTCACTCACGTGGAATTTAAGATACAAAACACATGAACATAAGGGAAGCAAAAATAATAAAAACAAAAGGAGATAAACCATAAGAGAACTCTTAAGTACAGAGGACAAACTGAGTGAGGGTTGCTGGAAGAGTGTTGGGTGGTGGGGAGAGCTAAAGGGGCATGGAGCATTAAGAGGACACTTGTTGGGATGAGCACTGGGTGTTATATGTAAGTGATGAATCATTAAATTCTATTCCTGAAATCATTATTACACTATATGTTACCTAACTTGGATTTAAATTTAAAAAAAAAATTTTTTTTTTGGCTAGAATAGAGCTAAATATAAAAAGATAAATTTGGGATGCCTCAGTGGCTCAGTTGGTTAAGTGTCTGACTTCGGCTCAGGTCATGATCTCACAGTTCATGAGTTCGAGTCCCATGTCAGGCTCTGTGCTGACAGCTCAGAGCCTGGAGCCTGCTTCAGATTCTGTGTTTCCATCTCTCTCCGCCCCTCCCCAACAGTTCAATAGTCCCATCAGTTCATTCGCTCCTGCTCTCTCAAAAAATAAACATTTAAAAAAATTTTTAAGACAAATTTAATTTCCCTCTCTATTCAGTAATTTTTGATTCAAAGTAACTGTTCCTTAAAAATATCTAGGAAGACTGGCAAAGAAAAGCTACTGAGGGAGGACTGGTCCAAACAGTTGTTTTTTTTTAATTTTTTTTAATGTTTATTTTTGAGAGAGAGACCGTGTGTGAGCAGGGGAGTTGTCAGCACAGAGCCCAATGCAGGGCCTGAACCCTCGAGCTGTGAGACGACCTGAGGCGAAGTTGGATGCTTAACCAACTGAGCCACCCAGGCACCCCTAAACAGATATTTTAATATACTATAATGCCTCTATAATTAAAACAGCATGGCCTTCATACATGAATGAACACCCCAGTGAAATAGAATATAACTACATATGGAAATTCAATTTATGATAAGCTGACATCTCAAAAAAAATGGGGCCAAGATAGACTTTATAGTAAGTGATGCTGGAGCAACTTGTTTACCATATGGGAAAAGATAAAATGAGACCCACAACTCACACAATATGCAAGAAAAAACTACAAATGGATCAGAGATAAAAGTGTAGAAAGTAAAATACAGATAAAATAAACTTTTAAGTAAAAAAGTATAAAAAGCAAGATAAAATGTAAAAAATAGGTAAACCTATACAGAGAGGGAAGGAGGTAAACCATAAGAGACTCTTAAAAACTGAGAATAAACTGAGGGTTGATGGGGGGTGAGAGGGAGGGGCAAGTGGGTGACGGGCATTGAGGAGGGCACCTGTTGGGATGAGCACTGGGTGTTGTATGGAAACCAACTTGACAATAAATTTTATATTTTAAAAAATACATGTAAACATAAAGTAAAATCAAAAGAATAAAACACAGATGAACTCTTATATGGCTTGAAACATCCTGCTGGGTAAGGGTGTTCTCAAAGAAGAAAAATATGTCAAAAGGAAACAGGAGCCAGCTTAAAACAGGTCTCCCACTGACAGAACAATTAAGACAAACCTAGAACAATTTAAGCATCAAAACAGAGTGATAGATTATAACTTTAATTTTTTTTTTTTTAACGTTTTTATTTTTGAGACAGAGAGAGACAGAGCATGAAGGGGGGAGGGGCAGAGAGAGAGGGAGACACAGAATCGGAAGCAGGGTCCAGGCTCTGAGCCATCAGCCCAGAGCACTACGCGGGGCTCAAACTTACGGACCGTGAGATCGTGACCTGAGCTGAAGTCGGACACCCAACCGACTGAGCCACCCAGGCGCCCCGATAGATTATAACTTTAAATAAGAAATTCAATTAAATTAGAAATCATGACCCCACGCAAATTTAAACAAATATAAACTTACACATATAAATACAAACAGAAAAGAGAAAGCTCTTCCTTACATTAGAATGTCAGCTAATAGGGGCATCTGGGTGGCTCAGTTGATTAAGCGCTGATTTTGGCTCAGGTCATGATCTTACAGTTTGTGAGTTCAAGCCCAGAGTCATGCTCTGTGCTGACAGCTCACAGCCTGGAGCCTGCTTTGGATTCTGGGTCTCCCTCTCTCCCTCTCTCTCTCTCTGCCCCTCATCCACTTGTGTGCACGCACTCTCTCTCTTTCAAAAATAAATAAACTTTTTAATAAAATGTCAGCTAGGGGCACCTGGTTGGCTCAGTTGGTTGAGCCTCCAACTTTGGCTCAGGTCATGATCTCATGGTGCAGGAGTTCAAGCTCCACATCAGGTTGTCTGCTGTCAGCTCAGAGCCTGCTTTGGATTACATGTCCCCCCTTCTCTCTGCCCCTTCCACACTCACGTTTTCTCTCTCAAAAATCAATAAATCTTTTTTTTTAATGTCAGTTAATAAGTATAGAAGGAACTCAGCTGAGGTTAGCAAATCACCATTTTACAACCACCAGAGTAATAACTTACTCAGCTAAGAATTATCAACAGAAGCTGAAAGTAGTGGGTAGACTGTTTTAAGAGATATTTACATAGTTTCAAACTATCTTACCACATATTACTTATTAATTACAAATGAAAAAGTTAGTCACTTAACAGTAGAGAAACTCAGAAGATAACCAAGTGGTAAATGTTGACATCGATAGTAACAAAACAAAACCACTATCTTGTGCCTCCTATGATGCCCTGAAAAGGACACAACATAATTTCTACAGAATCCCTCCAAAAATATGTAACTGAGTCTAATCATGAAAGGACATCACACAAACCCAGTATGAGGAATATTCTACAAGCCCTCAGAAAATTTCAAAGTGAGGTGCCCTTTGGCACACTCCACCCTCCTTTTTCCTATATCCCCAGACAATCTTCTGGATCCCCAGGTTCTAGGCAGTGCTCACAATCATTCTACCCATTGAAGTGAAAGAACTAGTTCAAATAATAACTAAAGAAATACACTCATCTTTTATTTTCTAAAACATTATATTAAACTATACCTAGGTAACTGTGGTGAATACAGTAAAATTTTAAAGCCTCTTTATTTTCAGAAGAATTTAACAAAAGAAAAAAATCTAAATCTCCTATAACTTAAAAAAGAAAATTAATATGCCGATCATAACCCACATTCCTTCCTATGTGAAAGAGCAAAACTAACACTTTCATGAAACCATTTGTATATTAGCTAAGATAAAAAAGCAACAGAAAAGTTATTTCCTATTTAATGCATGCTAATTTGCTCAAGAGTTTGAATTGTAAACTGTTTTCGGTCTATCTACTGTTTAGGGCTAAATATATCCTCCTAATTTACAACAAAAATGAAACTTTTTAAAAACACATACCATCATCATCTTTGCTTTCTAGTGGAACACTCCAAGCTATCAGATTTCTTGCTGTACGACCCTCCTCCGCAACTATTCTCCTTACTTTGTCATGACTATTAGAGCGCTGGAATGAAGCCTATGTAGAGAAAAGAGAATATTTATTATACTATTAGATTAGTCAACATATAAAATATATTTGGCTGACAAATTCATTATTTCTCACATTTTCTCATAAAGGAAACACTTAAAACTAATTTGGGATTGAAAGATTAAACGAGGAAAAGAAAGTAAGTCAGAGATTTTTTATTTCTAAAAAGACTGATTTTACAACTTTAAAAATAAACAAATTACTTCAAGAATAAATACAATCTTCAGTTTGGAAATGTGCTCTTCTAAGAAGCACAAATACTGCTGTGTACACACTGTAGCACCACCACTTACGTATCACAGGTCTGATACCTCTGATTTTAATCCCACGCGTAGGGTTGATTTTACTCTTTCCCTTTCTTCATTTGTAATTTCTTTCTCTACCAGTGAGAAACTCAGTTCTCATTATCTAAATTTACTTACATGTTCAATTCTAACATACACATAAAATAGTTTCATAATTGCGAGCCCACAACTCTGAGAAACATATTATTAAGATTACATTTCTATAAAGTTCTTATCTTTAGCCTTACAGCATCCAAAGTACTGCATTTTGTTTTCCAAAATTACTTAAATTAGTACTTCCCATCCTCACCACTTTCAGTGTGATTACGTTATTCACATTCCATTTTGGGTTCTCCTCACCTACTGGTTAATTTTAATTGCTTGTTTATTGCGGGAGTATGTGAAAGAAAGCAATACATTATTCTCAAAGAAACTGCTTGACGAGTGGTATGACTTGAAGAGACGAAAAAGGCATTACCCTCTAAAGCATGGGTCAACAAACTTCTACAAAGGGCCAGATAATAATTTATTTCAGGCTTTGCAGGCCATACAATCTCTGTGACAACTACTCAATCATAGTTTTTGTGTGAAAGCAGCCAGAATTTAACTTCTACATCTTTAAAATAAATACCTACCCCTACATTCTTTCATTCCTCTGACTTTACGCCAGAT
This sequence comes from Herpailurus yagouaroundi, assembly GCF_014898765.1. Lineage (NCBI taxonomy): Eukaryota > Metazoa > Chordata > Mammalia > Carnivora > Felidae > Herpailurus > Herpailurus yagouaroundi. The sequence continues at coordinate 40,577,926 of NW_024412415.1, read as the reverse complement.
ATACACGTGGCATCTACTTACCTAACTCATAAGCTTACACCAAAACTCATTAATCTGTGACCACTATTCCAACTCCATCCTGTGCAAAATTCTTGAATCATCTCTATTCCCATACTTTCCAATAAATTTAACACAATAAAATCTCCTTTTGATTAAACACATCTCCCAATGATTATTAGCTCTATAGATAACTTAGATTGGCATCTATCATTTAGGTTACCTAAGCATTGTTTAACCAAGGAGTATAACTATTTCTTTCAGGCCAGATGAACAAGTTTAAGTAGGTGGCCTGCTTTTCAGCTCTTTTTCCGATAATTTCAGATATGTCCAATAATTATGCAATCACATAAAATCTTATACGTAGATAAATGGAGATACATATCAGATCACAAAATCCATCATTCTATACATTATTCTCTAACTCAAGAGTCTTCATAAATTCATGAATTTCTAGGAACTAAAGTTATCACAAGACAGCAATGCTGCAGTAATGTCTGAACAGAAAACTAGAAATCTAATATTCTTTCTTCTATAAATGTTTCAGTTCTACCATAAATTTTGCAAAGTTAGTTCTTTTATATTCAGTACACATGCACACATTCAAAGAAAGAGCTACTAGCTCAAGCTTTATTTTAATTCTTAATTCTAATATTTCATATGCAAAACCAGTATAACATTCATCTTACGACAACGCCTGACTGAAAATCATTTTTCCATAAAAGTATAGGTGCATTCTGTAATATATGCTGAGTGAACTCTTCAATAAACTAATAAATTCTAGTCATCTTTAATAACCCTATTATTGTAAGGATGTCAGTAGTAACTTAAAGTACAGTAGTTTTAAACATTTTAATCTCAGCATCAGGTCTTGGTATTCAATAAATGACTCTGAGATACTTCATAACATTACAGATTATCTATTTCAAACAAAATTTTCATCTAAGTTCTTTTCTTCCAGGAGACTTAAACAAAATATATTATTTTCATCCAAAGTCACAGTGTGCCACCTAGTGCCATATGGAGATTTTGCAGAGGCTTGTTCAAATACTAAATGTTTCAATAAAAGGAATAAATATCAGTCTTGAATTAAAGTTTTTACGTTTAACTCTCAGTTTATGATTTATGCATATAATTTCTGAGACTTGTTCCTAGATTGGGAAAAGAAGTTTCAGCCTATTTTTCTCCTGAATAATTTCCACTTTAAGCAACTTGGTTCATAATCCTGAACTGGTTCCAAGCACCATTTATTAAATTTTTATGTTTGTATCTCCATAAAAGTATCTACTACTTATAAATTCTTCAAAATCCATCCATAATACTACTTGCTCATAAAATGAAATCCCCATCCTTTTTAAGATGGTTTTTCAGCTTTTCAAATAATTCAGGAAAGACCTTTTTTTTTTTTAATGTTGTTTATTTCATTTTTGAGAGAAAGAGAGACAAGCAGGGAAGAAGCAGAGACAGGGAGACAGAGGATCCAAAGGAGACTCCACACTGTCAGCATGTCCCCATGTGGGGCTCGAACTCATAAACCACAAGATCATGACTTGAGCCAAAGTCGGATGCTTAACCGACTGAGCCTTACCCAGGTGCCTCAAGACCCTTTGTTTTAAGTTCCCACTACTAAGCCCTTCATATTTTAAATAGAATGAAGATAAGATTACCAGTCACTGAACACCAGGAGTACATTAAAACTCTAAGAATTGTAGCATTTACATTTTTACAAACCACAAACCTATTTCAGAAACTGAGTAACTGGTTCAATTTCCCTAACAGAATGATAACTTTGTCAGATCTTACTGGTATTTCACATCTTTCTAAAGACTGAATAAAGCCATAGATGAACTGAGGCTATCTGGACTATCACAATGGACAAAAATGAATTGCAATTTTATATGAGCTACTTTGTTTTCAGATCAGTTAGAACAGTTATCAAATATTACCAATTCTATCCCTATGTATATTTTGAAATTATAGGGGTGCCTGGGTGGCGCAGTCGGTTAAGCGTCCGACTTCAGCCAGGTCACGATCTTGCGGTCCGTGAGTTCGAGCCCCGCGTCGGGCTCTGGGCTGATGGC
>NW_024412415.1:40503062-40560848 GCF_014898765.1 Herpailurus yagouaroundi | reverse complement strand
GGAGGTTTTCCAGACTTTTTTCTGTGGTTGATTTCAAGCTTCATAGCATTGTGGTCTGAAAGTATGCATGGTATGATTTCAATTCTTGTAAACTTATGAAGGGCTGTTTTGTGACCCAGTATATGATCTATCTTGGAGAATGTTCCATGTGCACTCGAGAAGAAAGTATATTCTGTTGCTTGGGATGCAGAGTTCTAAATAGATCTGTCAAGTCCATCTGATCCAATGTCTCATTCAGGGCCCTTGTTTCTTTATTGACCGTGTGTCTAGATGATCTATTCATTTCTGTAAGTGGGGTGGAACTGTTATTTTTTAATGCAGTGCCTCTCTGTTCACAACTCTCCCAGTTACTCCCCATCTCAGAGTAAAAGCCAAAGTCTTCATAGTAGCCTACCACACTCATACCTCCCTGACCATACCTCAACTCCTCTCCTCTTTGGTGTTCATTCCACTCCAGGCACACTGGCCTCTTTATGTTCCCCGACATGCCAGACACACTCAGGCCTCAGGGCTTTTTAATTATTGGCCACTTATCTGAAAGACTCAAGATTTACTCCATCTTTACTCATATATCACTTCCTCAGTGAAGCCTTCCCAAACATTTTATTTAAAATTGCAACCCAGGGGCGCCTGGGTGGCGCAATCGGTTAAGCGTCCGACTTCAGCCAGGTCACGATCTCGCGGTCCGTGAGTTCGAGCCCCGCGTCGGGCTCTGGGCTGATGGCTCAGAGCCTGGACCCTGCTTCCGATTCTGTGTCTCCCTCTCTCTCTGCCCCTCCCCCGTTCATGCTCTGTCTCTCTCTGTCGCAAAAATAAATAAACGTTGAAAAAAAAAATAAAAATAAAAATAAAAATAAATAAAATTGCAACCCATTTAGGGGCACCTGGCTGGCTCAGTCAGTAGAGCACACAACTCTTGATCTCAGGGTTGAGAGTTCAAGCCCCATGCTGGGTGTAAAGATTACATACAAAATTAAATTATTTAATAAATTAAAATACATTAAATTGCAACCCATTCCTGACTCCCACCCCCAGCACTTCCTATCCCAGTTCTCCTCTAGAGCATTTATCACCTTATAGTATTTACTTAATTGGTATACTGTCCATCTCCCCCCACCCCCCAACAAGAACATAAGCTTAATGGTGTTTGTTGGTTTCGTTACGGCTATGGTCTCAGAACCTAGAAGAGTACCTGGCATTCAATAAGCATTAAATACTTATTTGATAAAGCCCATGCTAAAGAATATTTGCTCACCATGTTGCCTTCCTCTCACCCTCCTACATATTCAAAGCCTTTTAACTATTCAAGGCCAACTCTAAAGTCATCTTCATAAAGCCTACTCTGACATCCCCAGCTGACAGATGTCTTCTACATCTTAATTTCCAGATCACTTCATCTGTATTCACTTGTAAAAAGTAGGAGATAGATAGATAGATAGATAAAAATAAAAAATAAAAAGTAGGAGAAAGCACGATGTAGTAGAAAGAGTATATAGAGACACTGGAGTCAACCAAATCACTGGCTGTGACCATGAGAAGTCATTTGATCTCTTTGAGTATCAGAAGTCTCATCTATAAAAGTGAAGAAGTTAAAAAAAACTATGTCCTGGGGTGCCTGGGTGCTCAGTCAGTTAAGTGTCCGACTCTTCATCTCAGCTCAGGTCTTGATCTCAGGGTCATGAGTTTAAGCCCTGTGTTGGGCTCTGCGCTGGGTGTGAAGCCTACTTAAAAAAAAAAAAAAAAAAAAAAGGCTATGTCCTCAGTTTTCCAAAACAGATAGACAAATGGCTAATAGGAACATGAAAAGATGTTGAATATCATTAATCATTAGGGATATATAAATCACAACCACAATAAGATATCACTTCACACCCACACCCACTAGGAGGGCTACAATCCCAAAGACAAACAATAACAAGTGTTGGAGACAATGTGGAAAAATTGTGGAGGCAACATAAACTTCGGAATGTCATATGCTGTAGCTGGTTTTGTAAATAATCTGGTAGTTCTTCAAAAGGTAGAGTTACTATATGACCCAGCAATTCCACTCTTCGGTATATACCCAAGAGAAATAAAGACATATGTCCTCACAAAAACTTGTACACAAATGTTTATAGCATCATTATTCATAATATTCAACAAGTGAAACCATCCAAATGTCCATCAACTGATGAATGGATAAATAAAATGTGTTATATCCACACAATAAAATAGTATTCAGCCATAAAAAGACATGAAGTTTCTGGAAAAGTCAAAACTATGGAAGGGAAAAGATCAATTGTTATAGGGGTTAGGGAGAAAGGGATAAACAGGCAGAATACAAAGAATTTTTAGGGCAATGAAGTATTCTTTAAGATATTATAATGGTGTATACATGTCATTACACATTTGTTCAAACCCATAAATACAACACCAAGAGTAAATACTAATGTAAACTATGAACTTTGGTGTGATAGGGACTTGTCAATGTAAGTTAAATCAATTTTAACAAACATTCCACTCTAGTGGGGGATGTTGATGATGGGAGAAGCAAAGCTAAGTGGAGACAGGGAACATATGGGAAATCTCCGTACTTTCCCTAAAAAAATTTTCTGTGCTCCTAAAACTGTTCTAAAACATTAAACACTTAAAAAAAAACAGGGGGGGGGGAAGTGTTGATACACTACAGCATGGGTGAACATTGAAAATACTATGCTAAATGGAAGAAACCAAACACAAAAGGCCACCTATTACATGATCCTATTAATATGAAATGCCAGAACAGACAAATCCACAGAGAAAAAAAAGTAGATTAGTGGTTGCCTACGGCTGATGCAGAAAGTGGGAAGGAGAAGAGATGACAGTCAGGAATAGAGAATGGCTGTTATGGGGTTTCATATGGGGTTTTGAAAATGTCCTAAAATTGGGGTGATGTTTGCACAATTCTGTGAATACACCAAAAAACTACTGAAATGTATACTTTAATGGCTGATTTTATGGTGTGAAATATATCGCAATAAGTTGTTTAAAAAAAAAAAAAAAACTAACACCTAATCCAGAACTTCCAAAATTTCAAGCAGTTACTACTTTCATATTTGCCATTAACTACCACCCATACTATTATTCATATAACATTTTTCCCTAAATAAAACACTTTTACTTACAATTTATTTTTTAATATATTTATTTTTGAGAGAGAGCATGCACAAGCAGAGAACGAGCAGAGAGAGAGGGAGAGAGAGGGAGAGAGAATCCCAAACAGAATCCTATGTGGGGCTCAATCTCAGAACCATAGGATCATGACCTGAGCTGAAATCAAAAGTTGGATGCTTAACAAACTGAGCCACCCAGGTGCCCCTTTTACTTACATTTTAAAAGAAAATCTAAAATGTTACCATAAACAAAAAAATCAGTGAATATAAAAAAATGGATGTGGCAAATATTTGGCAGTGCTCCTCAAATAAATTTGAGAAACTCTAGGCTACAGCAAAACAATGGGCAAGCAGAAAATGGAGCACAAAAAATAAACAAGTCAGTAAACAGGAAACGGACCCTGGGCCAGAGATTTCAAAACAAGTAGCTGCCAATGATAAACTGAAGTGTCACTTGTCCTAGCCTGCTCTACAGTCCCAGAAAGTCTGTGGAAACACCTGAGTCCTACAAATGGAAATGGGAAGATTGGCTCAAGGGCCAGGAAAGGCCTGCTTCTCTTCATCTGAGTTTAGGTACGCAGGTTGTGAAAGGGCAAGAAGCAAATGGCAGGCCCAAATGGTGAGAAGCCTGTTAGTAACTCTAAAAAATATAGACCCATCTAACAGAAACCAGGTGAGTACATCTATGAATTGTTCTCATGTTCGCCAATAAATTCTAGCAAAGCTGGGGTTTACAATCTTCGGTGTCCACAAAGTCTACCACTCATGTACTTGCATTTTCTGAAATTGAAGACAATCCAAGTATTTCCCTGAGTCTGGTAAACAATGCTGTCACAGGCATACTCAAAAACTACCAGTAATTGTTCACAGCTTTGCGAAGTGGAAAATTAAGTGTATTATGGCAAAATAAGTACTTTGAAGAATATAGACATTTTATTTATAATTCCAGTTGTTTAATGAAGTTTTCAATTCTGAGCACTTCCATATATACTACCACGAATAAATCACACAGGATGAATTTATCTTCTCCCATGAACCTGGCATGCCTCTTTGAAAAAACCAAAACTACCTCTCTTTTGCAATACTATATTAAATAGGCCTAACACATACTGAAATCTTTACAAATGAAATACCTCTGAGATATGCTTCCAAACAATGAAAGGGGATTAGCTTTTATGAGACAAAATTGTCCATGCATACATAATTACTGAAATAGAAAATTGGTACATAGCAATTAATTCTACTATTCTAATTCACGTTTTCAAAACATATAATGAACTTACTATTGAAGAAATTATCATTAAAAAGTAATCATTATTTTAGCAAAGCTCCATGAAATCTTTATGTCCAGAATAAAGTCTTTCTATAAATCATTTCCTTCTAATAATTTAAGGTGGCCTCACCAGTGAACTGCAGATCTTTTTGCTTTTCCCATAATATCTACTGCCAAAGCCAAACATGTGTGTGAAAAAGGTTACCATCCCAGCATAAAACTGGAAACAGATTTTTACTACTTATTTTGTTATTCAAGCCATTTGCAGTTCTCACTTCTACAATTTCAGAAACGTGAATTTCACAATGGATATCAGGTTGCACCATTAGAGAGAATTCTGTTTAACTTCCCACTTACCACCACCATCTAAGTGTTTAAAGAATGTTCACACGGGATTCCCAAGTAACTTTTGTTTCTCCTTTAAAACTAGGTTGAGTTGTGGCTAGGTAGGAAGGTGAAAGAAAAGATAGAATATCAATCCCCTTCATCTTAACATTCCTGTAAAGTAGTTAAGTGAAGCTTTTAATAAAGTTAACATCAAATCAACCTTTCAGTGATTAAGTATCTATGAAGCCCTAAGGATATTTTTTAAATCTATGTTTAAAACACTATATCCTTTGAACCTTAGTAACCAAAATTATTTATAAGTGCATTTGTATAGCAACATTATGCGTCCATGCACAATCCACCAGGTGGACTAACGTAAAGTGGTTAACTACAGAGAACAAAAAAATTGCAGCTCAAGGGAATGCGGAGAAGGAAGAGGCAAGCATTTGTTGGGGGCTTACTATGGGCGAGGAGCAGTTCTTAATGCTATACACATATCTCATTTACTTGCTATCAACAAATTTATGAGGTGAATCACATTATCTCTATTTTACAGATGAGGAAACCACGGCTCAGAAAAATTAAGTAATCTGCCAAAGGACAAGTAGTGAAGCTGGGATTCAAACTCAAATCAGTCTGCCTTCAAAGCCCTCATTCTCACACTTCCTCCCACAAAGAAACTTTCCAAGTCATATTAAAAATTGACTCTCTGATTAATTAAAATATTAATTCCTTAGTGAATATTACTCAGATCATTTCCATATGTGGCATAAATCAATCTGCACCCAACACATTTTGAGGAAAAGTCATAGCTAGAAAAAAATACAAGGGCCAGGGCACCAAAATAAACCAGAGTGGAATAATGGTCAGATTACCAACCCAAGGTATAAAAGCATCATCCCAGATCAACGATTCACCAGCTGGTGACCCTGGGGCAAGTAATAACGTCTCTGAACCTTAGTTTCCCCATTCATAAAATGAACATAATGCCTAGCCCACCCTTCTACCTTGGATTATGAGAATGAAATAGCTAATTTTGGTGAAATCAATGTGTAAACCATACCAAACTATGGTACTTACAAGGAATTGCTATCTATTCACTAAGATGACTATAATGAACAGCCATTTTCATGGAAAATATCTCGGCACATACAGAAGGAGGGAACAATCCACGAGCAACAGGAAACTGGTCTCAGGCAGGCAGCCCCATCCCAGCGGGAGCCACTTGACAGCAGCAGGTGCTCAGAGAACCAGTTTTCTGACTGCTTTCTAAAAATCCCTTCACTCACTGGAGCGGGGGGAAGGAGCACTAACACAGGCAGAAGGCTGGGTCCTAATACTCCCAGGTGTGAGGCACTGGTTCAAGTCTTCACCCCTCCAGGCCTCAGTTTACGAATTTGTAAGACAATTCCCGCCCTGCTTCCCAAGCAGAGCTAAGACCCGAATCATCAAGCAGGGAAAGCGTGGTAAACCCTGCGGAGAATGAAATGATGGCGATCACCTGTCAAATGAAGGGCTGGGTGGGAGTCTCCTATGGAAACCCCTTACAGTTTGGACATTCCAGAAGCCTCAACACGCGCACCACCGCGTACTCAGTGAAGGGGTGAGGCAGTACCCATCCCCACCTTCACCCCCACCCCAGTTGAACCCGCAGCGCAGGCCGGGAGCCTGCCTACCCTCGCCCCCAGGCCTTCTCAGAGGAACCCCGGGCCCTCCCGAGCAGCCGTGGCTCCCCTCCCCCAGCAGCGATCGCTGACCCTCTCCGCCCACACTGCCAGGTGAGGGGAGAGGGTGAAGGGGAGTACCCGCCGCCATTTTGTCCCTTGGACCCCGCAACGCATTCCGCCCGGCCAGGCCCCAGCCCCGGGCCTCCTGGGTCTGCGCTACGCGCGCCCCTCGCGGACACTCACCCCCGGCAGCCCTGCGCAGTTCGGGGCGGCTCCGAGCGTCCCGCCGGGAAAGGGGCGGGGCGGGAGGGGCGGCTACGGGGGGCGGGGCAGCTGCCGGAGCACCACGTGACCCCCAGCCGGGGCCGTGCTGCTCCCCTCCCTAGTTGCGGCCTCCCGCGCGCAGGCGCAGCCAGGTTCGCGCCGACCGGCCGAGAAGGCGGGGAGACTTGGCGTGGGTTGGCTTTCGTTGTACCGGCGCGGTTGCTTCGGTGGAGCTCTTCCCTTCGTTAGGCTGCATTCTCACCGCGGCTTTTAGCCACAATCTTGGATTCAGTCCCTTCCCTCCGCCTGTCTTATCGTCACAGTCCCACAGATAACGACCTAGAGGTCCGCCTTACAAAAATCTATACTTGTGAAAACGCTTTGGAAAAGCACGCAGCACTACACCAAGCATTGCTTACCCTCCGCGATAAACATTTTTTCATCCCCTGCGTGCCAGCCTTGAAAGGCTCAAAGTACAAGGATTTACCAAATATTTTCTCTACCTCAAAGACGAAATAAACACACCAATTAAATAATTTAACGATGTTTAAATCATAGTTCTGAATGAAATAGAAAAACTCCGCACAGACCGTAATTATCAAATGAATATTCCTCATCACTTTTCATCCACCTGGGAAGTTCAGACTCTACCTTTCCCTTTCCCTTGTTACCCACAATAAGCAGAAGTCATGGAATCTAATGGAGTCTGCCTCACAAATAGACTATAAACGCTGTTGAAGGCAGGAACCATATTAAATGGCTATGTTCTGGTTCCTTTCCCCTTTTGCCTTCTTAGAAAATTTCTTTTATTTATTTAACAACTGTTTGTAGGGCATTTACCATATGACAAATGGTATTTTAGATGGTTGGAGTTAATAAGTAAAAAAAACATTAAAAATGCCTGCCTTCTAGGGCACCTGGGTAGCTCAGTTCTTTAAGTATCTGACTCTTGGTTTTGGCTCAGGTCCTGATCTCATGGTTCTTGGGTTCAAGCTGTGCATTGGGCTCTGAGCTGACAGTGTGGAACCTGCTTGGAATTCTCTCTCTCTCTCTCTCTCTCTCTCTCAAAATAAATAAACATTTTTTTAAATGCTTGCCTTGGGGTGCCTGGGTGGCTCAGTTGGTTAAGCATCCAACTTCAGCTCAGGTCATGATCTCACACACAGCTCATGGGTTCCAGCCCAGCACCTCCAGCTCTGTGATGACAGCTCAGAGCCTGGAGCCTGCTTCCAATTCTATGTCTCTATCTTTCTCTGCCCTTCCCCGACCCCCACCCCCCCCCCCAAGCTCATGGCCTCTCTCTCTTTCACAAAAATAAATAAACATTTTTAAAACAATGCTTTAAAAAATAAAATAAAAATAAATAAAGATGCCTGCCTTCTTGGAGCCAGCTGGAGACAATAAATAGTGAACATATAAGTAAATTACATGATAATGTGATAAGCACTACACTAAACAAAGTGAGTAGGATAAGAAGGATGGAGTAGGGAACATACTGCAATTTCATAAAGTGTAGTCAGGGCTTTTATTCCTCTAATCAACTATTCCTTTTCTCCTCTCTTTTAATTCCCATAAGGGTTTAAACAACCTCTCCCATCTTGAAATGTCCCACCCAACAAACCCCATTTCAACCTCCACTTTATTTTTCTTCTTTGCAGATCTGCCCTTCACAACTACATTTCTCCAGTGTAGGATGTCTCTACTTCATCAACTACAACTCATGTCTAATAACTAGTGTTATTGCACTCTGGTTTCTTCCCTACCGCCCTATGAAAACCATTCTTTCCAAAGTCACTAGGGCTCACCTGACTACAGATGCTTTGGATGTATTCATCATGACCTAACTTAATTTCTCTGCAAATTTTGACACTTCTTCCTTCTGGAAACACTTTTTCCTCACCTACCATTTTTACTCTCTTGATCTCACTTTTTCATCTCTAACCACCCTTTCTTCATCTCTTTTGAAGTCTCCTCTTATTTTTCTCATCTCTTAAATGTTGGTATCCCTCAGGGATAGGTGCAAGCCCTCTCTTTTCCCACTGGACACACTCTCTGGGTGATTGCTTCTTTTTACATAATTTCAGTTAGCATTTTTGTGCTCTAGATTTCCCAGTATATATTTCCAGGCCTGATTTCTGCTCCTGAGCTTCAGATCTACATGGTTAACTACCTGGTTAGTTCCACTTGAGCCTCTCAAAACCAACAAGATGAAAATAAAAACACTCATTATCTTTCTTATATACATGTAAAACAACCTTATGGGATATAATTTACATACCACACAATTCACCCACTTAATGTATTCAGTGGTTTTAAAAACATTTACAGGATTGTGCAATCATCACTACAGTCAATTTTAGAAGATTTTCATCACTCCAGAAAGAAACCTCATATTCATTAATAGTCACTTGCCCATTTTCCCTCAATTCCCTATTCATTTCATGTGAAGGGAATCATGCAATATGTGGCATTTTGTGACTGGCCTCTTTCACTCAGGATAATGTTTTCAAAGCACAACCACACTATAACATGTATCAATACTTCAATCCTTTTTTGTGGCTGAATAATATTCCATTGTATGGATATACCACATTTTATTTATCCATTCATTAGTTGAAGGACATTTAGGTATCACTACTTTTTCACTATTATGAATAATATTGCTATGAACATTTGCATATAAGTTTTGGGTGGACATATGTTTTCATTTCTCTTGGGTATAGACCTAGGAGTGGAATTGCTGGGTCATATGCTAATTGTATGTTCAACTTTCTTAAAAACTGCCAGACTATTTCCAAAACCAGCTGCACCATTTTACATTCCTACCTGCAGTTTACAAGGGTTCCAATTTCTCCACACTTTTTCCAACCGTTGTATCATCTGTCTTTTAGATTACAGCCATCCTAGTGGGTAAAGTGTGGTTGTGATTTATATTCTCCTAATGACTAACTATGTTCAACTGCTTTTCATGTGCTTATTGGCCATTTGTGTATGTCCCTGAAGAAATGTCTATTCAAATCCTTTGGTCATTTTTTAATTGGATTACCACTCATTAACTTTAAAAAAAAAATTTTTTTAATGTTTATTTATTTTTGAGAGAGGGAGAGACAGAGTGCAAGCTGGGGAGGGGCAGAGAGAGAGAGGGAGACACAGAATCCGAAGCAGGCTCCAGACTCTGAGCTGTCCACACAGACCCCAACACGGGACTCAAACTCACAAACCGTGAGATCATGACCCGAGCTGAACTCAGACACTCAACTGACTGAGCCACCCAGGCGCCCCACAGCTCATTAACTTTTGCCACAAAATCTGTTCTGATTATTGTTCTGCCAAATATTCTGGTGCCCTTCCATGAAATGCCCCTTCCTCAGCCCCACCAATGGCAGACTTGACCAGGTGACTTGCTTTGACCAATAAAATGTGAGAAGAAGGATCAATTCCAAGCAGAAATTTTAAAATCCAGCTTGTGGGTTCACCATGTCTCTTTTCTGTCTGCCACAAGATCGGTGATTTATTTCAGAGAAAAGTTGTTCCATCAACCTGGGTTCCAGAGTGAAGATGGCATGGAACAGAACCAGATTATGTCACTGCATGATTCCCCAATGGATATGCAGCATTTATTTTGGTAAGCCACTCAGATGCTTGGTACATTTGTTACTGCACCATAACCTAGTCTGTGCTAAAGTATCACTTGTCCCATGTGCTGTGTGGATCTACTATCTCTCCAGCCTCCTTAACATGGCCCACAAGGCTTGAATCAGGCCTGATAACTTCTTCAACCTCATTTCCAGGCCATTTCCTCAACCAGCCAGACAAAATACAGTACACTGAAACCCTGAAATTCATTTCTTCCTCTTTGTTCAAGTTTTTCCTTATTACTGGAATAGTAATAGCTAATTTTGCCTAAGAATTTTCTATGTGTAAGACTATAGAGAGAGAGTCTTATTTCATCTGAAAAAAAAACCCTGACAATTAGGTAACTTCTACTATTTTACAAATCAAGAGGGGCGCCTCGGTGGCGCAGTCGGTTAAGCATCCGACTTCAGCCAGGTCACGATCTCGCGGTCCGTGAGTTCGAGCCCCGCGTCGGGCTCTGGGCTGATGGCTCGGAGCCTGGAGCCTGTTTCTGATTCTGTGTCTCCCTCTCTCTCTGCCCCTCCCCCGTTCATGCTCTGTCTCTCTGTCCCAAAAATAAATAAACATTGCAAATCAAGAAAGGCCCTAGATTTACTTTTCCTAGGGCAGACAGCTAGAAGGGGGTAGTGCTAGGATTTGAAACCTGGTCTCTTTGACTCCAAAGCTCCTCTTTGAATCATTAGGCTATAATAATAGCTAAAGGGAGTTAGCTTTTCTTCAGTATTTACTGTAGGAGGCACCATGCTGAGGCACTTCGCATGGACTGTATTTAATCCACGTAAAGAAATTATATGAGGGGCACCTGGCTGGCTCAGTCGGAAGAGTGTGTGATTCTTGATCTCAGGGTTGTGGGTTCGAGCCCCACATTGGATGTGGAGATTACTTAAATAAATAAATAAATAAATAAATAAATAAGAAATTATATGAAATGGAAGTGTAGTATAGAATAGTGGTATCCCATAGCAGTTAAGACTCTGATTTTGGAGTCAGATTATGTAATTGTGTGTTCTTGAGAAAATTATTAAACATCTCTAAACTCTATCTTCCTCATCTGTAAAATGGAGCAATAAGATATACCTAAGTGGGTTTTGTATTAAATTAATCAATTTTTAGAAAGCAGTTAGAATAGTTTAGCATATAGAGATCAAAGTATAACAGTTCCCTCAGGTGTCATCTCCAGTGGCCAATGCACCTCTTCCACGGCAGTAGCTCCAACTGGAAATCTCTGGCCTTGATTCTGGATTTTCCCTGACAGCCTTGACTTTGAGGTTCTGATACCAGCACCCCATTCCATTGTTCACCAAGGGATTAATTTTCTCACCTATTTAACTTGAATGCCGTTATCACCTCCTAGTAAGTGGAAAGTAGAATTCTAGTAATCCATGGCAGGCAATGGTAGTGTAATCACTTAAATTAATATCTGTGGTTGCTTGAAATAAAATGCCAGATGGAGGTAAGGGAATTGAAAATTCTGGAGCCTGCTGTACTCTGCCATGAAAGTAATGATAATCACAAGGACTATAGAGTAAGTTGACAACTTCGCAAGCATTAGGAAGCTACTAAATGCTAAAATTAGTGCTTTAAACTCTCAGCTCATGGCTGAGAATCTCTTATTTCTTATGGCCTAAGGACAGACCATGGCTTAGGATCAGAACCAAATTTATTTGTGCAAGTTGCTAGGGTAAAATGAAATTGAACTCACAGGTTTTCTAAATCACTGTGTTAAAGATAGGACATAGATTGGAAAGAAGTGGGATTCTGAGACTTAGGATGGGGACATTTGAGGGGACCTCAGACTAGTCCCGTAAATATCCCTGAGATCCCTATTCTATCTTAGGAAACTGACATTCCCTTGTTTAATGATTCTGTATGCAGCAGTTGCCTGGCAAAGAGATGTCTATTCTCTCCAGATACTATCCACCACCCCTCATTACCTCCAAACCCACTTCTATAATCAAATCCAGGAACCCAGAACAGAATTGTAAGGTCTATTTCAGAAAACAAAACAAAACAAAACAAAACAAAGCAAAACTTATACACTCAAAGAATTGCAATATCTTGTGCATTTACATTAGCAGTAACCTGGAAAACTATATGGAGTAGATTCTAAGGATGTTACATCAGAAAAGATAGAATATATTTGACAAGCCAGGCTAAATTTAAATACATATGTCCTTACCCGAGATCCCAATTTTAATATACTAAGTTGAGTATCTGATGGTTTACTTGGTTGGTTGACTTCAATGAAGCTGAGATGCTGGAAATTCACCTCACATAATATGGAGAAATAAATGTAAAAAGTCCTATTCAAAAGGGCCAAGCCACAGAATATACGAAAGCATCAAGGTGATGGGAATGTTGGAGTGGATTTGTTATGTGTAACCTGCTCACCCTTTTCCTGACTATGTTGCGTGAAAGGGACCAGAGGGCACTAAGGTACTGAGAAAACATTAGTGAGAGAAACATAGGCATCCTTGAAAGCTCTGAAATGACTATCCTTTCTAGAGCAAGGATGGGTTTTCTGATTTCAGTGGTAATGTTGGCAGAGTGGCAGAGGCCATGTGTCAATACTTAACCATCAGAGACAAGGGGGCACGATTACCATAATGGACAACAGGGGCAAAGTGTTGTTGGAATGTTTTGACCCTCAAGGATATGTGGGGGTGCTTCCCTGATGACAAGGTCTTTAGGAATGAAATAGATGGGCAGCCTACTAAAGTATTACTTGATGTATACAACTGGGAAAACTATAGGTCTAGTGTACAAAGACCTGACTTGAGTTGTTACAAAAGGAAGTCATAGCCTCTCATTTAGTTGCAGACCTAAGTTATGCCACATACCCAGGGCCCAGTGATTGAAGGAGAAACTGGGTCTTCTTGAGGAAAGACACTGCAACATTGTCATGACTACATACTATAAATATATCTCCAAGTCTTTCCCAAAAGAACCTGTGACTATTAACAAGATGAGTGAGCACTGAAGAAAGGAACATAACTAGACTTTTGAAGGATTATTAGATGCTGCTCTGAATTCGTGCACATCCTTGGGGACCTGCTATATTCTGCCATGTGTTAGTAATGATAATCACAAGGACTATAGAGTAAGGTAACAACTTCACAAGCATTAGGCAGCTTAGATTAAAGCTGAATAGATGGAGGGCTTTGGGTGATCAGATGATAAGCTAAATGTATATCCAAGTCCACCACACAGAGAGCTCAATGGCCTCTGTAGATACATTCTAAGGCAATTTCTAGGTCCTAAATGCATATTTGGGCTAGATGTTCGTAACTGGCAAATTCTCTGCACTGGCTCCCTGACCCATAATGAACGGGCTACCATGGTATGTACGACCAAGCAGAAGCCCCTGGAACTGCTCTTCCCTAACAAAATAGTAAGCCAAAGGTAATATCACATCCCTGTGGGAACTGCAGGAATTCGTGCCACCATCAAAGATTTGATAGATGCAGGAGTGATGATTCTCAACACACTTCTATTTAACTGCTATGTTTGTCAGTGACAAAGCTAGATGGTGGCTTCACTTGCGGCTTCCGATCCATATATGGCACCTTTTCTGGAACAAGTCAACATAGTCCTGCCATCTAGTATGCTGCTATTATCTGACAAATCATTCTCCCCTCATATCAATTAGCAGCAAAGTTTCAGCTGTCGGCAATACACCTTTACAGTCTTACTTCAGGGCCATGTCAACTCTCAAACTTTTGTCACAGTCTAGCCCACAGGGATCTTGATCATCCCATAGAACATCACTCTGATCTACTACATTGATAACACCATGCTGATTGGCTTGGTGAACAGGAAGTAGCAAATATTCTTAGTAAGACACATGAATGCCAGAAATACAAAAACTCAGTGAAAGGATTGTTGGAATATCTCCCTATAGCAGTGGTTCTCAACCAGAAGCAATTTTGTCCCCAAGGGAACATTTAACAGGCAATATCTAGAGAGATTTTTTTATTGTTACAACTGAGAGTAAGGGAGTTAGTGGCTACTGGCATCTAGTGGGTAGAAGCCAAAAATGATGCTAAATATCCTGCAATGCACAGGACAGCTCCCCACAACCAAGAATTATCAAGCCCAAATGTTAAGACTGAGGTTGAGAATCCCTGCCTTAAAGTGAAAGAGAAGTTTCTATACTTTGCACATCCTAACACTAAGAAAGAGGCACAATCTTGGTGAGCCTTTGAATTTTGGAGGCAACATATATACCATATTTGGGTATATTTCTTTGACCCATTTACTGAGAAACCTGTGTTCCCAGGAAATGAAAGTCTCTGCCACTCCAGCCTAATGATTCAGAAGATCCAAAGTGTCTGTGGCAAGTAAGGATACTGTTTGGACCCTCTGGCAAACCCCAATAAGATATCTGATGCACAGAATTTTAGGATTTTGAACACAATACCATGTTCTCCTCTGCTGAAAGGGCACTGGATTCTGGTAGAGACCATGTCTTGATGACATCAAGATCGATGTGATCTCAGCTGCCATTCTTTTTTTTTTTTTTTAATGTTTATTCATTTATTTTGAGAGGGGTGAGGGGCAGAGAAAGAGAGGGAGAGAGAGAATCCCAAGCATGCTCCACACTGTCAGTGCAGAGCCTGACGCAGGGCTTGATCTCCCAAAGTGTGAGATCATGACCTGAGCCAAAATCAAGAGTCAGATGCTTAACCACTTAACTGACTGAGCCACCCAGGCACCGCATGCCATTCTTGGACTGCCATAAGATTGGGCATACATAGCAATAAACCATCATCAGTTGAAAATGGTATAGAAAAGATTACACTTGAGCAGACCAGGAGGTTGCATGGGCAGGTGGCTCAGACCCCACGGCCTCATGAAGAGTTCCCTATAACCAGTTGTCACAGAGGGAAAAAAAACCTGGGCCTAGTTTAAAAATGGGTTTGCACAATATGTTGGCATCAGGTGGAAGTGTACTGCTGGACTATCACCATTCCATTCAGGAATCACTCTGAAGGAAAGTGGTGAAAGTCAACTCTCTCCCCAAATAGGGAGAACTTTGGGCAGCACTTCTGGATGCCCATTTTGCCTGAAGAAAACATGGTCCAAAATACAAACCTCTTCTGGCTCATGGGTAGTAATTAATTATTATGCCTGTTACTCAGAGACTTGGAAAGAATCATATTGGAATATTGATAACAAAGAAACCTGTGGAAGAGGTATGTGGATAGATCTCTCAAAATTGGCCAGTAGGATGAGGATTTTTGCTTCTCATGTGAATGCTTATCAAAAGGCATTCACTGAAGAGAGGGCTCTCAATATAACCACGTGAATGACCCACTCACTCTATGAACTATGGTCAGATCCTTTATTAAGCCACCTCAGCCTGGTTCAGTGGGCCTGTGTACTAATAGCCATGGAAGCAGGGGTGAGAATCATCAGAGAATAACTGACCTAGTAGATTGGTGGAATGGCCTACTGAAGTCATAATTACAGCACCCCCATAGGATAATAACACCCCTGTGAGACACAGTGCTGTCCTACAGAATGGAATACTGTATTTGCTTTGAGCTAGTGACCAACAGATGGTGCTGTTTCTCTTACAGCCAGAACACCTACGTTCTGGAAACCTAATGACCCACTGACAAAGTCCACAACCTTAGACCCTTCTAGAGGTCTTAGTTCCTCTTTTAGTTTGGGTTCTTGTCCTAAGACAGGTCTTGGGTGCAAATTGTTTGTTTGGGCAATGATCCTAGTAAACACAAGTGAGGAAGAAAGGAAAGTGAGCCAGAGAAGGGAGAAAAACCAATAAACGTGTGACAATGAGTAGATGAGCACTGTAGGCAACTAAAGCTCAATCTCACCAAAAACCCTCTGAAAAACAGTATGAAATAAGCTTCAGAATTGTCCTTTTGGGGTACAAGAAACCAAGGAATATACCCAACAACTCCTACTCACAGGACATTAACTTTCTCACATTCCTGGGCTATAATTCCCTTTGGCAGAGTGCCAGAGAAAGCCCACCAGAAGAGACAAGAGAAGGGAGAAAGCTGTCATTGTTCAGGGAACTCTCCATTGCAGCTGCAGATGAACTCAGGTGGACTGATAGGACATGGAGAGAGGCATCCACCTCATCTGCTACAGTCCCAAGGGAGGTATGCTTTCATGAGAGTACACAGTAATGAATGAGAAAAAGAAACTGCCACCTGACTATTTTGGGGCCTCATGCCACTGAACCAATAGCCAGAGGAGAGGTTACAATACTGGATGAAGCAGTAAGTCCAATTAGCAATGAAGACAAAGAGGACCCTATCTGGTACCCAGGGGGAATCAATGGGGTGCCTCTGTTTTTCCATCTCCAATAGAAAAGTTTAAAGGAAAACCCCCCAAAAAGGCAAAACCCAATAAAGGCAAGACCAGTAGGATTCAGATCCTTCAAAAATGAAGGTTTAGGTCACTACCCAGGTAAAAACAACAAACAGTCAAGCACTAACTAAGGACAACAGAAGCATGGAATGAATAGCAAAAGAAGGAAGTGATAAATATCAACTCTGCTCTTATGACCAGTTATAGAAATTACTAACAGCTATGCATATTTGTGTTATGTATATTTTAATATAATCATTTCTTTTTTTCTCCTTCTTCCTACTAATTTACACAAAGAATGTCAATGGTATTAACTTTGCCAATAAGTTCAGATGTTACCAGACTATAAGAAACACAGTTTATTGGGAAAGACTGAGTTTCCTAGAGATGATGGACTTTAAGATGGCAATGATGACTTATCTCACCCAGGTTGAGGAGATGATGAGGGCATCTTCATTTGTGTGAAGCACAGTTGCATCCTGTTAGAAAGAAGCATGAAACTGTAATAAAGGAGGCAAATATTTTGAATAGCTAATGATGTGGACTGTGACACTTATTTGCCTGTTTGCTCTTGGCCCGTTCCCTGATCTTCCTCTGCTCTGCTCTCAGGGAACTACATTTCCTGGCATCCTTTGGCAAGTGGCTTCCAGGTAGATTTGGCCAGTGAGAGGCCCTGACAGAGTACTGAAAGGTGGAAGGAAGGGACAATCAGGGTATTATGCTCTCTCACTCTTTTCTCAGGCAACATGTCCATTAGTGGCTATATTTCCTCCATGTCTCCAGCTCTCTCCAAACAATCTAGAAGGTGGTAAAAGCAAGTTCTCCCCTGGAGCTTCTGGAGCGAGTATGGCCCTCCCAACACCTTCATTTCAGCCCAGTCAAACTGAATTGAGACTTCTACCTCCAAAACTGTAAAAGAGTAAATATATGTTGTTTTAAGCCACTAAGAGTATCATAATTTATCATTGTAGCCATAGGAAATCAATAAAGGAACCAACATTTTCTTTGTGTACTTTTATATACCTGCATTCTATGTGTATTATCTAATTTAATCCTCACAACAACACTAGGAGATAGGTATTTTAAAGATAAACAAATCAAGATATAGGGAAACTAAGGAACTTGTTCTAGGTGTTATATTTAGTAAGAGCAAATCCAGGGCCACCTGACTATAAAATCCTCGCTCTTTCCATAATGTCACCCAGATCTCCTCATCAATCTGGGCTTCTTCTACTACATGACCCCAAAAGTCACAGGGTACCTGGAAAATGAATTAATCTGTTATTGCCACCTCCAGAGGGAGGAAAGTCCAAGTTAGTCATGTGACTGCCATTTTGTTGGGCAGAAAATTGCTCAGAGGATCAGTGATTCTGGAGCAGTCAACCAAGGTGTACTTCGTTCCATTCCCTCAGAATACTAAATTTAATCCTCTAAATTTAATCTCACAGAGAAGAGGTGCTACCACCTCCATCCATCCAAGAAGAGCAGCTTGGTATCAGAAAGGAGTGGAGGTTTGCACACTGGTGTCTAACTTCAGCAACTTCATGAATGGGGATGCCATTGTGGTGCATGCTGGGGATCAACTCTGTCTCTGTGGGCTATCTTCCTTCATTGCAAAGCCTGGATAGCAGAAAACTACTTTTTCAGACTCCTTTGCAACTAGGTTTCTGAATGTGAATTAGTTTCTGATAATGGGATAAACTCATGAAATATGACAAGTAGAAGTGAGATGAAGCTGAAAATCACCTTTTTACCCTTTATACTATCAAGAAAACTTGTGAAAATGTGAATTTTTTTCTGCAGCTGAATTCCCATAGCCATTTTCCAGCTTTCTGAGTGCCAAGAGGCAGTGAAGTCATCCATGGTGGTAGAGGCAACAGCTTCTTAATTACAGTTTCCAGACCCCTGGTCCAAAACTATATAGGTGTGTCTTGAATAATTCAAATGATGACCTCAGAATGTTGCTGATGGTCCAGTTCTGTATTTTTCTGGGAATAATTTCCAGTGGCCCAGACTAGATCTTGCTCTCCTAGACCTTATATGCATCAATTTCTTGTAATAAGTTTCTTCCTATAAAAAATACCTGGAATGGTTTCTAATTTCTGCATTGAGCCATGAAAGATATAGCTTTCAATTGAAAAAGTGAAGATGACAAATTCAACTTAGAATATATTTAATTTGAGGGGGGCCTAGGTGGCTCAGTCGGTTCAGCCCAAGTCATGATCTCATGGTTTGTAAGTTTGACACCACAGCTGTGCTGTCAGCACAGAGCCCCGTTCCAAACCACTGTTCCCCCTCTCTCTCTGCCCCTCCCCCACTTGCTCTCACTATCTCAAAAATAAACATTTAAAAATATATAAAATTTTAAAAAGAACATATTTAATTTGAGTTGCCACTAAAGTGTACAGATCCAATTGTTCAACAAATATTTATGAGCATATACCATATCTCAGAAACTGTGCTAGCCAGTGAAGAAAGACCAGTGAAAAAGAGATATAGCTACCCTTTTAAGTGGCTTAATTCAGGTTAGAGAGGCAGATACATAATCAGGAATAGTATTATAAATACTCTGGTAGGTAGAGTACCCTCTATTATAAAGGGTACATAAGAGAGTCATCTAACCCAAAGTTGGGGCCCAGGAACATATCTGGGAGGAAGTGATAGCTCTCTGAGACTTTGAATTAATCAGAGTTCACAGAAGCTAACACTGATTCATTTAAGCAGAAAATAAATTTGTTTAACTGATACAGGAATTTGAATGTGGACTATACTTTAGATAATAGCGTTATATCAATGTTACATTTTCTGATTTAAACATTTTTTTTAATGTTTATTTATTTTTGAGACAGAGAGAGACAGAGCATGAACGGGGGAGGGTCAGAGAGAGAGGGAGACACAGAATCTGAAGCAGGCTCCAGGCTCTGAGCTGTCAGCACAGAGCCCGACACGGGGCTCGAACTCATGGACCGTGAGATCATGACGTCAGCCGAAGTCGGACGCTTAACCGACTGAGCCACCCAGGCGCCCCTACATTTTCTGATTTAGATAAATGTATGGTAGTTATGTAAAAGAATATTCATGTTTTTAGGAAATATACACTGAAGTATTTTGGGGTACGGAGCTATGTTTACAACTTACTCTCAGATGAGAGAAAATATGTGCATGTATGTGTGTGTGTGTGTGTGTGTGTTGCAAAAATGGTTAAGGAATTCCCATATTCCTTTCATTTAAATTTACCAATTGTTTACACTTTACTTCATTTCCTTTACCATTCTTCCCAGTGCTTGCTCTCTTCCACCCCCACCTCCCACTTTCTCCCTGTCCTAAGGGCATATGGCTCCTTAACTATTCTTACAATTTTGCTGACAAGTATGAAATTATACAAAAATCAAGCTTTGCAAACCAAAAAAAAAACATGACATAGGAGCTGTTGCAAGAATTTCCCAGTGCTACCCAGCTAGAAACATACCCAAATTCATACCCCGAAACTTGTCATTGAAAGCACTACTTCTGCCCAAGGAACTTGATCCTTCTGTAATGCTGCTAAGAATTCCCCACAGTCCTCCTGTGGCTTACTCCCGATATAGAGTATTGGAAGATTGTGTCTGGTTAGTGGTGGGTCCTAGATCATGTACCCATACCCTTACTGTAAGGAAGGTAAGAAAATATTTGCCATTTTCAACTTCTAGAGTAAGAGGCAGATTTAAGGTGGGGAATTCTCCAGTCATCGAAATCATCCAATCATCCAATCATCCATGCTAGATGGAAAAAAAGTGACAATATTCACTAGAGCTCACTTCTTTGCTGCCCCTGTCCAATATTAACATAACTCTTCTTCCTGTATTTAATCCTGCAGAAGAAAAAATTAAAATGTGCTCACTCCCTCCCTAAAAGAATGATAACCTCAAATCCCATTGGTAGCTGAATACAGTTTGACTCTCTGTATGGTATTCAGTCCTCATCTAGTCCCATCAAGATCCTCTCTCAGAATTCTGTAACCCATGAGTGAACTTGTAAAGCTAAGCACCACCAGCATGCCCTGGAAGAAAGGGATGGAAAAGAAAATAAAACTAATTTAAAGTATATGCAGAGCAGAACATGAGAGAAAATTAGGCAGATTCTATAAGCTTTATTTCTGCAAATAGTCACAAGGCTGGAATTGATATTTCTAACCTCTATCCTCCGCCACTCATTTCATGTTCTCTTGCCCAGAGCAACAATTCCAGCTGGTCAGGCTTCATTACTTGTTTGAATGACCCAAACCTTCATTCCCAAGGGATCTGAGCCTTTGATAGTCTTGCCCACTTAAGATTGTTGGAGTCTTCCATTTACTTTACCACTGGACATGGCAGTAATAAGGGTGACCCCAAGGAGATCTGTGAGTCCCAGCTGTAGTCTGTTAAGCCCCTGCCACTTATCAGTGACACTATCTCTTCTTGATAGGGACGATCAATCATCCGAGTCAGTACCTTTTTTGACCTGTTTTCCTAGTGATAGAAAGAACTTCAAGCACCCAGGTGGCAGTCTTAATTTCCAATTCAGAGGACCTGAATTGGACCTGCCTCTGGCAGAAGCATTTCTCTCATGCATACCAAAACCTCTAAACTAGCCCATCAAGGATCATGGAAAGAAAACCAACATTTTTTCTAATTTGCGTTATGTATGAAAGATACACTTTCAGGGTGCTTGGGTGGCTCAGTTGGTTGAACGTCTGACTCTTGATTTCAGATTGGGTCATGATCTCGTGGTTGGTGCGATTGAGCCCCACATTGGGCTCTGCACTGAGTGGAGCTTGCTTGGGATTCTCTGTCTCCCTTTCTCTCTGCCCCTCCTGCTCAAGTGCATGCTCTCTCTCTTGCTCACTCTCTTTCTCTCTCTCAAAATAAGTATATAAACTTAAGGGCACCTGGGTGGCTCAGCAGGTTAAGCGTCTGACTTCAGCTCAGGTCATGATCTCACGATTTGTGGGTTAGAGCCCCGCATCGGGCTCTGTAATGACAACCAGAGCCTGGAGCTTGCTTCAGGTTCTGTGTCTCCCTCTCTCTCTAGCCCTCCTCAACTTGTGCTCTCTCTCTTTCTCTCTCACTCTCACTCTCAAAAATAAATAAACATTAACAAAAATTAATAAATAAACTTTAAAAAAAAAGGTATACTTCTCACTTCCATCTTGGAACCTATACTTTTACAATGGAAAAAGAAAATAAGACTATATTTTGACTGCTGACTTAGAGGACACCTTGAAAAGTAGCACCTTAACCTTGGAAAATCTTCTGGCCAGCATTATTTTAGTTTTCAATAGACCATCATACCTCTCTATAAGACCATTTGTTTCTGGGTGATGGAATAAATGATAAGACCAGCAAATCCCATAGATATCAGTTCATTGCCTTAACTCTTTCATCATAAAGTGTGTTTTCTTTGCCAGAAGTAATATTACATGGGATACCATGAAGGTGTATAAGATATTTAAGGGCTATGGATGATGGTATGGTCTAAGGCATGGTGGGCAGGGATATTGAATGGTACCATCAGACAGCAATCATCCAAAGACTACCATATATCCCACTTCAATTCTAAGCATCCTACTTCCTAATTGATGCTTTAATTTTCACATGAGAGAAAGGCTATGAATTCAGTAAGTGCTCAAATTCAACAACTGAAATTTAAATCTGGTTTTCAGCCATCTACAGGTATAGAAAGCTGATGGTTTTCAGTCCATACCTCCAGTCATGGTCACTGCCCAACACAATTCATTGAAAGATCACATAGGCTGGTGTGCTGGTTATGTTTTTAGTTCATATTAATTACTATAAAGATGATATTTGGTTAAAGCAAAAAGTGTACAAAACAAATGGTGGATTTAGTACTAGGTATCAGAAAGCAAAATTAAAAAAAAAAAACAGAAAAAGTAAATAATTGGAAATAATAATTTCTCACTTGAATCCTTCTCCAACCAACAGAGGGTTCAAAATACTATATTTAAGTTCCTGAATATAGATCATAACTATAGATCATCTGCATCAACTAGCTACCAATACAATGCTTCTGATGCTTGATGAGCCCTTTATTTTGTTTTCACCATGTGATCATCCAGCTTGTGTTTGAAAATCTAAGATGACAGGAAATTCAACCTAATCTGAGGCCACTCTGAAAGCTAAAAGTTCTCCCTATAAATGGATTTTCTTGTTACTGTAATTTATACCCTTGAAACTAATTTCACATCTTGAAGTTTTTCATATTTCATTGTTAATGAGGTTTCTACAAACGCACATAATCTTTCATATACAAAGTGAGTTAAAATGCCTTAAAAGTATAAATATAGTTATGCATGCCAATATATACTGTGATTCAAGTTTAATGGTTTTTATAACAGTTGAAGTCCAGGTGTTGTTTCCTATAAGAACTTAGGGTCATATGGTCTTCCCAGGTATTAAATATCAATTGGATAAATGACTACTTTCTTACATTGGAGAAAGAATTGGGTGCAGGTAGTTTATTTGGGAGAAATTTTAAGTAAGCTTCCTTGAACTAGGTATTTGTTTGCATGTAATTTATTGAGAATGCACTCAGAAGAGACAGAGAAGTGGGGGAGGAAAGCAGGATAGGCAAGGAATTATGGAATAATGGGATTCCAAGTGAAATCTAGTTTCAACCTCATCCTACAAGAAGCTGGGGAAGTATAAAGTGCACTACAGATCTTGTCTTGCCTTGAAACAAGGGAGTAGAATTTTTGTACCCTTGCCCCCAATCAATTATTTGTCACAGTTTATGAAATGGGAGGTTGGTCAAACTCCAGGAACCTCCAGCCCCAGAGGATTTAAATATACAAGGGAAATCCTCCAGAGAAAGTTGCAGGTATGGCGCATTACTTCAAGTACCTATGGCTGCTGGGTAGTGGATACTACCCAACCAAACTGGGAAAAGGGATCTCAGAAGATCTGGGCAGAGCATCAACGATATCTGCAAAGGCTACCTCTTGTACCGTTCAGATCCGAGTGCTTTACACATTCGGTTCACTCTACTCTGTCATGTCTTTCTCAAGGATTCTGTGAATTACAATTTCTGGCAAAATAGAAGAAAGTAGTCTTGGTGAGATGAGCTACAGTCTCTCCTCTGTAGCGGGACCCAAGGCCAACAATGATATTCATCATCTTTCTCCTCTACCGTCCAATCTAGATTCTCCTCATCCGCAGGTAGTACTTCTGCTGGTCTACATGGTTTGTTTGGTGAGGTGACCCAATCCTCATCTCTGGGGAGCCTGAGCTCCCGATTACCATGCCCTTATTAGGAATAGTTCCATTTATAGTAAAAATTGCCATAAGTACGAAGAGACTCTTTAGTGGATCACCCAAGTGCCAAACATTTCTGCCTATCCCCACTGTGCAGCAGCAGACCTGTCTCCTCATGATTTCCTTCACAAGGTTATAACTCCTTTCTACTGGCACAAAGAACCCAAAGTAGTAAGGAGGCAGTCATAGTATTCAGTTCAGTGGGATTCTTTGTTTCCTGGTATCGGTATCCTCTTTCCAGAAAGCAGGATATACAGAACCATAAGACCTAAAGTTATGGAGACAAAAAACCTAAATTCTTCAAACGGGTTTCTAAGAATGACAGTGAATGGAGCTGCTCCTACTTCCACTCTCTGGTTCCCAGACCCATGTATTGTACTGACTGGGGACCCAGAACCACAGAATGATTGTTGGTTGAAGGAATAAAGAAAGATAGAGACCATCCTCACAAAATATCATCATAGCCAGATGTTCATTCTTTACCAAGGCACAATAGCATATGTAGAGATACTTTTCAAATGGCTAAAATAGAGTTTAACTCTATTTTCAAAGAAAATTCTCTGCTATAGACCTCACGGCTTTACTATAGAACCCAAGTGATCTGTACTATGACTCTCCTCCTGGGACTTGCTAGGGTAAATATGTAGGTAATAAATAAATATTGATTTTTTTGAAAAAAATTTATTTTTATTTTAGGAAGAGAGATCATGCATGCAAGTTGGGGAGAGGGTCAGAAGGAGAAAGAGAAAATTTGAAGCAGGCTCCATGCTCAGAGCAGAGCTTGATTGTGGGGCTCTATCCTACAACACTAGGATCATGACCTGAGCCGAAATCAAGAGTCCGATGCTCAACCAACTGAGCCACCCAGGCGCCTCTGATTTGTGAAATAACAACAACAACAACAACAACATCTTGTAGAGTCTAACATGTAGAAAGAATTATACTACATAACAACAACAGCATTAAGGCATGTGGTGGGTAGTAAATGTTATTAAAGGATTCTAAGATCTCTGCACTATTCAGAGAGTGGTGAAAGTCCTATCTTATATTAGAGAAATTTTCAGAAATCAAAGATCAAGGTTATAATCTCTTTGATAACAAACACTAAAGGAACAGTAAATCAATGTGTAACTAGCAAATGAATAAGAGAAAAACAAAATAATGAAAAGAAAATGAATTTTAAAAGGCAAGAAAAAGGAACATAGAACATATCAGACAGGTAGAAAAGAAATAGTAAGATGATGGTTTTAAACCCAATCTCTCAGTCACTATATCAAAAATAAGTAAATTAGAAGGCAAAAATTTTGAAAACTAAATATAAATATTCAACCATTGCTGTTTCAAGAAATACACCTTAAATATAAAGATACAATGAGGCTAAAAGTAAATGTATAGAAAAATGTATACCTGCAAACAGTAATGAAAAGAACCCTGATGTAGTTATACTAACATCAGACAAGGTAGTCTTTACGGCAAAAAGCTTTAAAACTAAAGATAACATTTCATAATGTCAAAATGTCAGCCTACCAGAAAGATAATAAAAATCATGTAGTTGTATGTCCTTTTTATTTGTTTATTTATTTTGAGAGAAAGGGAGAGAGAGAGAGAGAGAGAAAATCCCAAGCAGGCTCTGCACTGTCAGCACAGAGCTGATGCAAGGCTTGAACCCACAAACCAAGAGATCATGACCTGAGACAAAATCAAGAATTGGATGCTTAACCAACTGAGCCACACAGACACCCCAGAACTGTAGGTTCTTAATAACATAGGTTCAAATATATATGACAAAAATTGACAAAACTTAAAAAAGTAGAGAAATAACCAGAGTAGGAGATTATGAAACATATCTCTCAGTAACTGATAAAACAAGCAGGCAAAATACCAGTAGAGTCATAAAAGATCCATACTATGCAATGAACAAACGTTACCTAATTGATACACATAGAAAATTGCAACCAACAACTTCAGAACACAGATTATTTTTGCCCCAAGGCACCAGGTGGGGGAACTCTTTAGAAGAAGACATGGGGAATAGGAGTCCAAGAACTGGCCTCTGTAACAGAATAAACAACAGATACAATCATGTCTGTCTTTTCCCCTTGTATTCCAATTCCACTCTCCTACTGAGAGCTGGGGAGAGAGGGCATGAGAGATACCTTTCACTTTGGGTATCATGAGTAAAATGTAAGGATAGAGACCAGGAGCCATATTTTGGAGGAGATTCAAAGGTCTAGTTATACTCAATTCCAAAGCATATGTTCATAGAGGTGAGATGGCTCTAGGCCAAGCAGCATTTGTGGTGGGAGGTGAAGACATGCATCAAGAAAGGGAGAAAATAAGGAAAAGCATATCAGGCAAAAGTTCATTACAGAGAACTGACACAAAGAAATTCCTGAGATGGAATGCACATATTTGGTGAGGATTTTTACGTTGTCCCCAGACCTTGTAGGACATTCTAGGCTATGCTCCTCTGTTTCTTTAAGCTATTTCATTGATAGTAGTACCTTCCTTTGTATCTTAGTTTTGCATAAAGCATCTCTGCCTTCAAAAATATGTATAACACATATAGAAAAACTCTCGAAAGTTAAACACCAATGTTAATAGCAGTTATTTATAAGAATGTGATTTGTGATCATTTTTTTTGCTTATTTGTATATACTGACTTTCCTAAAATAAACAAGCATGCATTATATATATCCTTTGTTTCTGCACTACATTGCAGTACAAGCCTTTTTTTTTCTTTTTAACAGAAACCAACCTCAAAGGCCCACAGACCTGAGTTTGATCTTGAATCTAAAAAACTGAAGCCCAAATCATTCACAAGTCCCAGAACACCATCTTGTGATGGAGCTGCAATCATAGCAACTGTATTTTCTCTTTGTTGGTTGGATCTGAGAACATGTAGGGCTTGCATGCATGGTGTGACTATAAAGCAATCCTGAGTTTTCATCCTATAATCACCCAAAACTTATACATTCAGGAAGTACTGTCTTTCAGAGAAGCCACTCTGCTCATATCAGTTTTGGATTTCCTCTGACAAAATTGTCTTCAGGCTGGTTTAGTAATGCCTAAAGAAATGAATTCTATTATAATTCATTAAAACTCCTGTTTTAGTCCACAATCTTACTCTTCTGGTTCCTTGTCTCACTGCCTTCTTCAGCTAAGTTTCATCCCTTCCTTCTTTGTACTCATTATTTTTACTGCCACTGTGTTTGACTAAGCCTTCAAGGACCTATTGTTGAGAACCTGAGGAATAGAGTGTGGGAAAGGGTTCTGAGGCTTAATAAAGACTGGGACTTGGGGAGGGGTACTGAGAGGGGGCTGGACATTTTGAGTGTGGGGCCCAAACGTACGGTGATATTATAATTTATCACCCCATTCTGGAACTTTTGAGAGTGAAAGGGGAAATGATTAACAATTATGCCAGGTCAACCAAGATATGAATTCACCCTATGGATTTAGGGAACAAATCAGGGAAGGAATCTGACTAGTATCTGTCCACTTGGGCTGCCTTTAGAGCCAGAGATGGGTGTAACTGGCCTGGGGCCATAAATGTGAATTGCCGGATATAGAGGATGCCTTTTATTTGAGGACAGAGCTGTCATTACACTTGATCATTGGGACAAATTCATGTTTAATTTAAGGAACTTTCATTCAGTAAGAAACAATAACATTGAATTTTTTGGAATTATATAGATTATTAAGATTTTATGACTACTTACACACTTGGAAATTAAAATATTTTCTAAGTAGTATAACACTCCTACCCACCTTCATATTTTCTGTCACCTTCTAGGACTCTACTGTGACCCTGGAATTTTCACATCCCCTCTCCTCAAAAGACTAATAAAAGATTAAACAACCGACAAAATCCCTGTAATTGTGTGATCATTCAGTCTAAGTTGTTCCTTCATTCACTGCCGGATAGTCTGTTCTTTTGTCCTGTGTCTTCCAACTTTGGAAAAGCTACAAATTCATGGAATTTGTTGGCTTTTCCACTTAAGTTGTTTATTGTGCCAAAAATCATTCATTTCCATGGACCTTGGCTTATAACACAAATGCCCACACTATGTACGTTAAGAATTGCTTTGTTTTTTGGGGCGCCTGGGTGGGGCAGTCGGTTAAGCGTCCGACTTCAGCCAGGTCACAATCTCGCGGTCCGTGAGTTCGGGCCCCGCGTCGGGCTCTGGTCTGATGGCTCAGAGCCTGGAGCCTGCTTCCGATTCTGTGTCTCCCTCTCTCTCTGCCCCTCCCCTGTTCATGCTCTGTCTCTCTCTCTCTGTCTCAGAAATAAATAAATGTTAAAAAAAAAATTAAAAAAAAAAGAATTGCTTTGTTTTTTAAGCCACTGTCATCATAACACACATTTTACCCAACTCAAGAGGAAATCTATAAATGTCCCCTTCTAACTCTCCTATCTCCATACTTCTAAAAGAATGTCACTACAGCAGAATTCATTCATTCCACAAAAATTTATTGAGCTCCTCTTACTAGTAGGGACACTAGTGAAATACAGGCACAATCACACATTTCCTGACCTCAAGGCTCCCATGTTCTTGTAGTAGTGTCAACAAATAGTCACAGTAGATTGTGCTAAATGCTGTACCAAAGAACATATGTACAATGTTGGGGCAATGAGGAAACAGAGAGACCTAAGAGATTAAAAATTTTGGTTGTCAGGGAGTTGGAAAAGACCTCATTTAGGAAACACTTGTGTTGGGTCTGGAAGGTTGAGTAGGAATTCTCTAGGGAAAAAGAAAGGAAAGTAAAAAACTTAAGCTCTTTCTATGGATCAGATATATAGATTATTTAATATACTTATCACACAAAACTTATCAGTTTTACATTATTCCATTTTTCTACAGGGTCAAAAACAAGATTAAGCCATTTGTTCAAGGTTACATAGGGAGTAAGCTATGGAGACTGAAGATTCAAACTCTGTATGTGTGATTCCAAGATTGTCTGTGTTCTTTCCATGGCACCATACTGCTTTCCAGCAGGGCAGAAGGGCATATGATTAGTAATTTTTAATGCTATATGATGTCATCTTTATAGCCAAAACTTATCTATGATGAGAACAGCCAAAACTTATCTATGATGAGAGAGGTCAGAATAGTAACTAGATTTAGCAGAGATGATATCTAGGAAGCAGGAGGGAGTTTTTTGGGGTGCCGGGCACGTTTCAAAGGTGCATATATATCTAAAAGTTCATTGAGCTGTACACATAAGATTTGTGCACTGTACTATATATAAATTATACTTTGAGGGGCGCCTGGGTGGCGCAGTCGGTTAAGCGTCCGACTTCAGCCAGGTCACGATCTCGTGGTCCGTGAGTTCGAGCCCCACGTCAGGCTCTGGGCTGATGGCTCAGAGCCTGGAGCCTGTTTCACATTCTGTGTCTCCCTCTCTCTCTGCCCCTCCCCCGTTCATGCTCTGTCTCTCTCTGTCCCAAAAATAAATAAACGTTGAAAAAAAAATTAAAAAAAAAATTATACTTTGAATACAAATAAAAACAAATTTGCTATGTGCTATGACTTTTATAGGTCAAGAAAGTTGATCTCCAGATTCTCATAATGCCTTTTTTTTTATGAACAGGCTGCTTATTTTAGATACTTATTTTTCCCTGAATAAAATGGATTAATTACAAATAACGACAATGCATCATTCTTGCCTCTCTTAAGCACAGGTCGTTACTGTAATCTGCCCTCTAACAATTCTGACCGCCAAGATCATAAAATTGTGCATTTAAGAGATGAAGAGTTGTTTAGAAACTTCTACAAGTGTTGCTACCATGGATCTTTTTGAGACTCTGATGAAAGCAAAACTATAGACCTCCTCCCCAGAAATGTACATATGCACACAATTTTGCATGAGATTTTGAGATTATCACACCATTTAGGAACGCTTAGCAGCCCTAAATTCTCAAATTAAGATCCTCAGAGCTAACCCAATCCTTTTGCAACAGAGGAAAAAAATAGGCACAAGGAGGAAAAGCAGCCTGTTTAGGGGCTGAGGGAAGACAGAACCCAAGTGTTCTGATGCTCAGACATTTGTCTGTTCACCACTGCCTCTTTAGATATCATTAGATTCGCTTTGCCCCAAAACCCCCACCTGTCGAGCCCTTGAGACCGGAAGAACTTCTATAATACCTTTTATCCTAACCTTTGTAATTGGAATCACATCAGAAGCTAGTCAAAGTTGACCTTGCACTTACTGGAGAACAATAGGTACAAAGCTAAGTTAGAGACATTTGTGTCTCTTTTTGTCACAGACTGCCTCAAAACCCAGAACTGAAGTTAAAATTAAAATGGCTTGGTGAGGGGCGCCTGAGTGGCGCAGTCGGTTAAGCGTCCGACTTCAGACAGGTCACGATCTCGCGGTCCGTGAGTTTGAGCCCGCGTCAGGCTCTGGGCTGATGGCTTGGAGCCTGTTTCCGAATCTGTGTCTCCCTCTCTCTCTGCCCCTCCCCCGTTCATGCTCTGTCTCTCTCTCTCTGTCCCAAAAATAAACAAAAAAACGTTGAAAAAAAATTTAAAAAAAAATAAAATGGCTTGGTGATAAAAGTTTTTTCCTTCTTTTCTGTTTGTTTTAGAGAAATCAACTCTAGAGCCTACACTTAGACTCTGAAACTTAAAACTTTATTTTGCATTGCTCTTTATAACGCTGAAAAGATCCCATTTGAACTTAGTCTACTCTGTAAACCTTTCAATGGTCTCTGACTAAAAACAATAAAATTCCATCTTCACCCAGGAAATTTGTCTGATTTGTGCCCACTCAGTTTTTCAGTTTGGAACAGGATTCTTACTCCCAATCCAAATAGAAACTGTGGGAAGTGAAAGAGAACCCAGAAAGCCTTTTCTTCTGTGTGAAAAGGCCTGATCCTAAGTGGAGCAGTCAATGAAAGAAAAGGGCTCAAGCTGCAGCCTACAAATTTTTTGTGTGTTTAGTGTGGATGAGGTACAGAAATTACGTAGACCTGTAGACAGACATGGAATAGAAGCTACGAGTACATGCATTCTATTCATAAAGGTTTTCCTAGGTACTTTCTAAGCTATGCCATCTGTCCATTCATCTACTTTTTCACCCACATGGATGTAAGCTCACATTTATTGAACACTTTACCATATGCTGCAGCTACTGTTCTAAACGCATCATTTTATTTAATATAACCTTCACAACTCTTTAAGGTCAATTGACGTCCATTTTATAAGTAAGCAAACAAGTTTTCAAGGGCCAAGGAACTTGGCCATGGTCACAGAACCTGTAAGTCACGAAATTGAGCATCAGTTACAAATACCTGACTTCAGTAGCTGGGTTTGTTCTTCTTGCTCTGGTGAAATAAATAAGTAGACATACACTTGAAGACTGGGAAATGCATACTGTTGGTTGGTTCCTCAAGATAAACATTTTTCTAGGTACCATATTTTTTTGATCCAAATCTCCAGCTTTTCTCGAGGGCGGATGGACACATGGAGTGGGGAATTTCTGCCATTAACAAGACTGACGGGAAAAGACAGGGAGGGAGTAAGGTGGGGTCGTGCTTTCTGAAGGTTTCTTGGCGCAGACGAAGGCGCCCGCGGGGGTCTCCCCTCCCGGCAGCCACCGCTAGCGCTGTGGAGCTGTCGTACCGGCAGCAGACCGCCACATCGCCGCGGCCCTCCCCCAGCGCCGGACGGCCCAATCAGCGGCGCGGCCTGGCGCCCCGCCCCTCCGCCGGGGCCATTTAGGCCTTGGGCTGGCCAGCCCCAACATCGCAGTAGTCGCTCAGGCCTCATCTGCCTACGGCCCGAGGAAAGACGGCCACCGCCCCCTCCGCGTCTCCTTCCCTCCTCCCCACATACGCCGCACCGCCGGTCCGCAGCTGCCCGCGAAGCGCCGCCGCGGGCTTGAGTCCCCGCCGGTCTCCTTCCTCGCCTCTCTGTGTCCGCGGCGGGTCGGCGCGATGCGGCTGGGCCCGAGGCCCGCGGCGCTGGGGCTGCTGCTGCTGTGTGCCGTTACAGCCGGCGCCGGGGACGCCGAGGAGCTGCACTACCCGCAGGGCGAGCACCGCAGCGAATACGACCGTGAGGCTCTGTTGGGCGGCCAGGTGAGGTGGCCAGGCCGGGGGCTGGGAGGGCCGGGCCTCGCACCGCGGCTGCGGCGGGCTTTGTCCCGGGACAAAGAGGGGCGGCCAGACGAGGCCTGGCCCGGGCTGCCTGACAATGGGGTCCGGGCGGGGCGCCTCTCACTCTCAGGGGGACCCCGAGGCCTCTGAGCCTGAGGAAATAGAGCGGCCCAGGAGCCGGAACCCTTCCACCCTCTGACACGGGGCAGGATCACTGAAGGTGTGTAGGAGGTGGGGGCCTTGGAGAGCAAGTGTGGGTCACCCCAAAACCCTGGACAGGAGAGGCTTCTGGTAGCCTTATTTTTTCCACCATTTTACCGCACTGATGGTAATGCTTTACCCCCCTATGTATTGCTTACCCCCCCAAAGGAAGAAGTCGATGAGTATGTTAAACTTACCCCTGAAGAGCAACACAAAAGACTGAAGTCAATCATAAAGAAAATTGACTTGGACTCAGATGGCTTCCTCACCGAAAGTAAGGACGTCCTACACAACTAACAATGGAGAAATCCCTTTGTAGGAGATAGAAATATAAACATTTTATTAAGCAGGTCTATCTGTTGAGTGTAGATTGCTAGTGTTGCAACAAATGAGAGGTACTGTGACGGGGGGTGGGGTGGGGGGAACATGTTGAGTAGGTTTTATCTGGAAATCTTTAGGCATAGGTTCCAAGTAAAAATCAGTGCTCTCCGGTAATATATAAACATCGTGGAAGCTACACGGTATGCGTAAGTCATACATTGAGCAAACACCCCGTTTCTCATATGACTTTTATCGATGTCAACAATAGACTTTTGACATAAATATGTCAAAAACCTATGGTGTTACATGCTGTATTGCTCTTTTGATATATGCTTCATTAGCAATTTAAGAATTTGCTTCTTTTTCATAAGTAGAAAAAGACCTGTTGCATGTAAATTATGTTTATTACAACTTACTACACCTGGTAGGGGCCTTAGAATCATCTTGTCCACCTCTCTTTGTAGAGCTGAAGAAACTGAAATCCAGAGGGGTAAGTGCCTTTCTTAAATGAGTGGCCAGGATTAGAATCCAGATTTCTTGCTCTTAATTCAGTTTTTAATATCCTTCACTTAAAAAAAATCTGAGGAGCACCTGGTTAAGCATCCAGTTTCGGCTTAGGTCATGATGTTATGGTCCATGGGTTCGAGCCCCACATTGGGCTCTGTGCTGACAGCTCGGAGCCTGGAGCCTGCTTTGGTTTCTGTGTCTTCTTCTCTCACTGCCCCACCCCCACTTACGCTCTGTTTCTCTCTTTCGAAGATAAACGAACATTAATTTTTTTTTTTTTTTTTTTATGAGGAGTACCTGGCTGGCTCAGTTGGTAGAGTTTACTTTTAAAAATTTGCTCCCGGGTAGGTTCTCCAGTCAGAAATGAAATGCACAGATTATTAAAAGAATATTAAATTGCTGTGCAACTGTTTCTCTTCATTGCTTAATTCAAGTGGTAAACCCTCTCAACTTTCTAAGTCGATCATCCAAAAAAATTCAGGAGATATTTTGTTATAACTCTTTTTTTTTTTTTTAAGCTTATTTATTTATTTAGAGAGAAAGAAAGAGAGCATGAGAGGGGAAGAGAGAGGGAGAGAGATAATCCCAAGCAGGCTCTGTGCTGTCAGTGCAGAGCCCTATGTGGACCTCAAACTCACAAACTGTGAGATCATCACCTGAGCAGAAACCAAAGGTTGAATGCTTAACCGACTGAGCCACCCAGGCATCCCATATTTTGCTATAACTCTTATTTAAATGCTTCTCATCGTCTGAAGTCAATCATAAAGAAAATTGCAGGACAGAGAAGTACAAAATAATTGGTAAATTTAAGATGTGTTGTCAGTAAAATTGTTGCCCTCAGAAATATTAAGGTTTTGGGTTCTCTACTTCAAATAAAAACAAAGCTTTGACTCTAGTTGTCCACTAAAAATAGGTCTATCTTTGGTTACACTAGCAAGCACACAGAAAAAGTTGATTTGGAAGACTTTGTGGTACCTATTAGGGCCTAGATATGTTCAAATATTTAATAGTAAACTTTAAATTTAAAGTTAAAAGGAACTTAGTTCAAATCTTCATTTTACATATGAGAAAACAAAAACTTGGGTGAGTAAACTTACCCCTTATGGCAGAGCTCAAGTGTGAACCCATGTTTCTGGTCCCTTTTCCAATCTGTATTCTATTATGTCATGATGATCTCTTTAAATAAACCAGAAGAAACCCTCATTGTACTTGAAGGACCCTTCAGAGAAGTTTGCTAATTTGCACTGTAAGAGGTAGGACTGGACTCAGGTTCTTGAGAGCCTGAAATTCTGTGGAAGG
The DNA here is from genome assembly GCF_014898765.1 of Herpailurus yagouaroundi. Lineage (NCBI taxonomy): Eukaryota > Metazoa > Chordata > Mammalia > Carnivora > Felidae > Herpailurus > Herpailurus yagouaroundi. Next base: position 40,526,487 of record NW_024412415.1, on the reverse strand, counting down.
ATTTTGGGCTTTAGAAACAGACATAGGTTTGAATCTGGATTCTGCTTACTGGCTGTGAGTCCTCAATTCCAAATGGCAATTTCTTGAACTGTAAAATAAATTAGATTAGAAACGGAAATGGACAGTGATTAGAATTGCCTTGCTGTGAAGATTAGAGACAACATATGTAGAGGACCTAATATATAATAATTGTTCAGTACATGGTTACCATGATAATTATTCTGCCCTAATTTAGAGTTTCAGGAGAGACAAAGTGTCTTCACTTTTCTATCCACTTGACCTCCCCCAAACCAGTTAGAGGAGTACCACTCTAAACCAAATGGTATATCACTTTTAAACCAAATGGTGTACTCCTGCTGTCCTTGCAAATATTCATGTTCTTCCCCGACCACTTTTTTTTCTATAATGCAATAGAGTAAATATCTCTGAATAGATTTTTTTAAAGTTGATCTGAACGTGGACATTAGAGATTTAGAAACTTTCTCTCATGTCTTCAGGTACCAAGATAAGACAGCTGTTGCAAGAGGGCTTAAATCCTAAATGCTACCCATAACTTTTGTTAAAATTTCACCCAGAAGTTTTATGACGTGGTTGAAGGACATATACTGTAATAGTGTTTCTCAAACATCAGTCACTTGAATAGATTTTCACAATTTAGACCATAGCTACTTGCCATCTGTTACTTCCTTAATATGGTTTTGATTCAACTCAACATGAAATTTATTGTAAAGGGAAACTTTATATTACTTTCATAAATGAAAAACTTATTTCTAATACATATTAAAATAAATAGGTAGTTATTAACATATTTGTACTTCCCAAGAGATCTGTGATAGTTAGCAAAAGTCATCTGCAATTTTGTGGATAATTTTTGAAAGTCAAATACTATTTTAGCTAATTGGTAATTCATTTAACAAATAACTTATTGAGCCAGGCACTTTCTAGGCATTTAGAGTACCTTAATGAACAAAACATACCCAAACTCTACTCAGAGTTTGCATTCTATTTGGATCACATAATATTATATTCTTAGATTCCAAACTGCTCTCACCACCTTCTACTCCTATTTCTATTGAATACAACTAGGCTAATTCTCTCTCAGTATTTGAAAACACTCAGGACTTTTTCCTTTTAGATAAAGTTTAGAAACGTTCACTTCTGTAAATACCAGAATTACCGTCAACATTCATTGTGTTCTGGGAAATTCTCACAGGTGAACTCAGTTCGTGGATTCAGATGTCTTTCAAACATTATGCTATGCAAGAAGCGAAACAACAGTTTGTTGAATATGACAAAAACGGTGACGGTAGTGTGTCATGGGATGAATACAACATTCAGATGTACGATCGTGTGATTGACTTTGATGAGAACACAGCTCTGGATGACGCAGAAGAGGAGTCTTTTCGGCAGGTGAGTATGCGTGCATGGGCTGTTCCTTTTGATCTATCAGTTCACTTTCCCTTCCTGCATGAATGAGCACAAGAGGTTCTGAGGTTATAGACTGGGATTGCCTTGTCCTCTGGGCAATCACCTGTTCCACTTCAGTGGTCATTTTGATGGCTTCCTTTCTCACCGGATTCAGGACTCTTATTCCGGACTACCTAAATTATCCTTGCATTTTTTTTTTTCCCAGCTGCATCATTTGTCCTCATTGCTACAGTTGCTTTTTAGTGTATTTTGAATATGTACCGCAGTATTTTATTTTTTGTTATTATTGAACAGTTTTATATCCTATTGACTAAGACTAGAGGCCCATTCCCATTTGTTAACAGATAGTTTTATATAAAATAACTATTTGAAAAAATTAATTGTAATAAAATACACTTAAAATTTACCATTTTTTAAAAATTTTTTAAATGTTTATTTTTATTTTTGAGAGAGCATGAGCAGGGGAGGGGCAGAGAGACGGGGACAGAGGATCTGAAGCAGGCTCTGCACTGACAGCAGAGAGCCTGATGCGGGACTCGAACTCATGAACCGTGAGATCATGACCTGAACTGAAGCCAGATGCTTAACTGACTGAGCCACCCAGGCACCCCCATTTTAACCATTTTTAAGTGTTCAGTTCAGTAGTGTTAAGTACATTCACATTGTTAATACAACCAATCTCCAGAACTCTTTTCACCTTGCAAAGCTGAAATTCTAAACCCATAAAACAACAACTCCCCATTCCTCCTCCTCTGGGTCCCTGGCAGTCACCATTGTATTTTCTGTCTTTGAATTTGATTATTCTAGGAACCTCATATAAGTGGAATCATACATATTTTTGTCTTTTTGTGAGTGGCTTACTTCACTTAACATCATGTCCTCATAATGTTGTAGTATGTGTGAGAATTTCCTTTTTAAGACTGAATGATACTCTATCATATGTATGTAGCACATGTATATCCATGGATATATTGTGTGTATATACCACACTTTGTTTATCCATGGACACTTGGGTTGCTTCAACTTTTTAGCTCTTGTGAATAATGTTGCTATGAACATGGGTGTACAAATATCTCTTTGAGATCCTGCTTTTAATTCTTTGGGATATACACCCTAAAATGGAATTGCTGGATTGTGTAGTACTTCTATTTTTAATTTTTTGAAGAACTGTCCTATGGTCTTCCATAGAGGCTGTACCATTTAAAGTAACTCATTTTTGAAGATTCAGTGTCACTATAAGTTTTGTTGATTCTCATGGTTTAATTTGTCATAATTAAAATATGTCTTCTTCTAATGCTTTTTTTAAAAAAGTATTTTTTTTAATTTTAAGTTTATTTATTTTGAGATAGACAGAGATAGTGTGAGCAGGGGAGGAGCAGAGAGAGAGGGAGAGAGAGAGAATCCCAAGCAGGCTCCATGCTGCCAGCTTTAGAGCCCGACTCAGGGCTGGAACTCACAAACTGTAAGATCATGACATAGGCCAAAAGCAAGAGTCAGTCACTTAACTGACTGAGCCACACAGGTTCTAATGCTTCTTAAACAGAGGTGAGGAAGACAATTTTTATTTAGGAGTTAATAAGAACTTTTAATTATTAATTTGTACGAACTTTTTAACACAAAGGAAAATAAGCTTAAGAAATTGCTATTTCAATATGAACTTTTATATTTCAAAGGTAACTCTAAAGACTTTTTTTGAATAGATAGTTTTTTTCTATGTGGAAAAAATAAACCCAGGGGCACCTGGGTGACTCAGTCAGTTAGGTGTCCAACTCTTGATCTCAGAGTCCTGAGTTCAAGTCCTGTATTAGGGACCCAGCATGGAGCCTATTTAAAAAATAAATGAGGGGCGCCTGGGTGGCTCAGTCCATTAAGCGTCTGACTTCAGCTCAGGTCATGATCTCACGGTCCGGTCCGTGGGTTCAAGCCCCGCAACGGGCTCTGTGCTGACCGCTCAGAGCCTGGAGCCTGTTTTGAATTCTGTGTCTCCCTCTCTCTCTGACCCTCCCCCATTCATGCTCTGTCTCTCTCTGTCTCAAAAATAAATAAATGTTAAAAAAAAAATTTTTTTTTAAATAAATGAATAAACAAAGTAACTGATTCAATTAAACCAAACACCTTGTTGCAAATTATTACATCCCAAAATATTAGTCAAGGATACTTGGATAACATTTGAGCCTCTTCCATTCTTTAACATTCCATTATGGTATCTACTTTTTAGGTTTTGTTGTGGCCATATTTATCATTATACATTCTATTTATTTCAGAATCATATTGGCCACTTGAGCTCTATAGGCCATCACTAACTCAAAGTGGATTGTTTTTTCTGCTAATGATTATGCTATGTGTATGCCACCAATGTAGAGGTTAAGGGCTTCAGCCTTGGAGCCAGTCTGCCTGGCTTCACATCCAGCTGTACAGCTTCATAATTGTGCAGCTTTGGGTAAGCTATTAAACCTCCCTATGCCTCAGTTTCCTCATCTCAAAAAATGAGGATAATAAAAATATGGAGAGATAGCAATAAATAGTAGCAGTTGGGTAGGTCAATAGAATATTAAACAGTAAACAAAAGAATAATATTTTAGGGGTGCCTGGGTGGCCCAGACGGTTAAGAATATTATTTTAATGTTTATTTTTGAGAGAGAGACAGAGTATGACTGGGGGAGGGGCAGAGAGAGAGGGAGACAGAATCTGAAGCAGGCTCCAGGCTCTGAGCTGTCAGCACAGAGCCTGACGTGGGGCTCGAACTCAGGAACCGTGAGATCATGGCCTGAACTGAAGTTTGACACTTAACCGACTGAGCCACCCTGGTGCCCCACAAAAGAATATTATTGAAGAAAGCATGTGTGATTCACATAGGTTTATATTTAATACATAATTAGCTTTTAAAAATTATTGAAGAATTGGTTAACTATATCAGCTTTAGATTAGTTAAGATTCCTTTTCCCTTTTTTCCTCCTTATTTGGGTCTTCATCTTACAGTGGACTACAGAGAGTGGAAATTAGTCTTTTTACTACTTAATGCTAAAAAAAGAAACAAACGATAATGAGATTTGGGATTTGCCTGTCTCAGTATTGTTTGAGTTCTGAGACTTTTCTAAAACCAAACCATGGAATGATATAATGACTTACCTGCTAGGTAACAAGAGAGAAGTTAAATACAATATTTTAAAATCTTACCAGCATCAGACTATAATTGTGTCTTTTTTTTTCTTTTGGCACCCAAAAGATTTAATAACTATTCCATCAAAACATGAGAAATGTTTATGTGTGGTTTCTTGAGTCTATATTCTTGGAACAGGGTGATTAGTAATAGATGATGGTGTTGAGAAAAAAATTTTCACTTTGAAGGGATACATGACTCATTAATATAACCTACTTAAGAACAGTTTTTCTTTTAAAAAATGTGTGGTTCTGATAATGGGTTTGCCACCAAGGTACTCAGTACATTTTGATTATAAGACTCTACTTTTTAAGAGTGAATTAGATCTTAATAGTGTAAAGGAATTGATGGATCCCTAAAATGAACACTTCTCAATGGGAGTCCTACTGGTTATTCTTTGACAACCCAGGAATATCTCTGCATGAGGTATTATCTCATGTCTCTCTTCATGTCTCTATATGAAGTTCCATTGATAATAGTTTATTAGAATTTGTTATATATAACCCCCTCAAAGTGGATATGGATTATAAAGATGAACTCAGAAACGTATGTATTATTCTTCAAAATAAAAATCAACAAGGATGAAGAATGAATCAGTCTTACTCAAAGTTACAGACTTAATTAACATTATAACATAACTAATCATCAAAAGGAATTGCATATCTAAATAAAATAAAATTTTTCTATATGGAAGCCTATTAAACAAAAATCAATTTGATGCCTGAATTTTATCTTATTTTTAGTAACTTTCCATGTAGAGAATAGAGATAACCTGTAATAATGGCCCTCTAAGGCTGTAAAATGCTTGAAAAAGCATTTCTTTACGTTATGATGAACAATTATAGTCAGCACTTTTAGGCAGGATAATTAAAGTTTGGGCATCTACCTGGCAAAAGTTCAATTGGTCTAACTTTTAAAGCCAGCTGCTGAATGTGCATGTACAAGCAATATTTATTTATGTAAGATAGAATCTGGCACGTGGCTGATCAGAATTTTTAAGACCTAGACTTTTGTTCTGGCATCACAGGTTATATATTTCCTCGTGTAAAATCATTAGTCTACCAAAAGATGGCAGTTTTGTTCTTCACAAGTTTCTGTGACAATATAAAAATAAATGATTATGGTCATTTCTACCTTTTTACTAACTGTATGTAGCACTTTCTACTCTCCACTAAAATACAGTGTTTTTACACAGAAGACTGTTGAGGTTTTATGAAGCTGACAGCCTTTTTTGTTGTAATCTTTTGCCACTTTGGAAAAACAATCTTCCTGTGTATTGGCTTCTTTAATTTGAGTTGCTCTTAAATTGTTTTCTTCAAATAACCGTGAATAAAACTGTTTTTTAAAAATCTCATTATTTCATTTGATTTTAAAAATCCGAGAAATATGAACAAGAAAACTACTTTCCTTAATTTTTTAAAAAACAATCTGAGCTTGTTGAAAGAGATCTTTTCTTTCCATAGGCAAATTTGGCCAAATTCAGCTCCCGCTGCTGAAACATGGACCTTTTTGCTCCAAACTGAAGGGTTCTTTCATAAGGAAATCTAAGCACTTGGTATTTTGAATAGTAGTTTATTCAAAAAGAACTTGATTGACTCAACAAAGTACCTCAAATTCTTGTCTACTTTTTCCCATGTTAAGCCCCTGAACAGCAAATGTAAATTATTTGGTCTAGTTACGTGAAATTAGGAAACATTAAGTTAAAAGTAGCTATTTGGAAACAAGGGTTGTTTTTTTTTTTTTTTTTTTTCTGTCATGATTTAGTAATAACTGGCTAGTGGGATCTGGATGGTTTAAAAGATGAACTCTTGGGGAAGAAGTGAGCCTCTCCACTGTAAATCAGTCATTTTAAAAGAACTAGTGTTTCAGTAAATGACTGCTACCTAACCTCTATTCTAGAAAACTGAAAAGAGCATTTATTTTCAACAATGAGATACATATATTAAAAACTTCCAAAATATTTGAAATTGTGGTTTTTTTTCATGTGCTGTTTAATACATACAGTTTACAGAAAGGAAAGTTTTTCCCATAAATTCTCAAAATAGAATTTATGCAAGATTAGCAATATAGCACTATTGGCTTCCAAGGTTCTTGATTACAGAATTCCTTTTGAGAAATGCATTAAAAACAGCCTTGTCTCTAATAGCTGCTTCTTGATTTACTACTTGTGCATACTTTACAAAAGGAAAAAAAGGAAGATGGTGTGAGAAAGTAAAAAAGTATGTTTACTTAACCTCAAAATAGGTCCATTTCACCTTTTGATGTGTTTGTACCTGAGTAATTATTAGCACTCTAAAGGGCCTACCAACAATAGACTTTCAAATATTAGATACATATACCAGAAGTATTCTCATAAGAGGACTATTTTTCTAAAATCTGTTAACATTTTTGAAAAGTCATTCCAAGGACCAGAAATTATTTGAAAATGATATATCAAGAATACATAGTCTGAATTTATTGCTTTTGGGGCATTCGGAAAAGTTGAGATTGTTAAAGAAGATAACGTGTAGTACTGTAGAAGAATAGGGAGGATCAAAGTTCAGCATACCAGCTGTATTTCTGACATCTCTCTCAATCATTTAATTTCAGTTTTCTATCAATAATAGTAATATGTAAGAGTTTTTAAATGCTAAGGTTTACTAATTGCTTGAGAGGGATTCTCATCCCAATTGCTTAATGGAGATTTTTATCCTGATTTTATAGCTGAGGAAACCAGAGAGGTTAAGCAACGTGTTCTTACCACAGCTGGTAAGTGGCATTGCTGGTATTCAGATCTGAGTCTCTGACTCTAGAGTCTATGTCTCAGTTGCTTCTCATAAATGTTTGTTAATTTGTCTAACCTACCTTCAAAAGGGCAATGTGAAGATAATGTATGAGAATGTACTTCAGATTTCACATAGTATGTATTTTTCAAAGTATGTGTAATGATGTTTGTGGATGAGACCTTAAATAAATTCAATGTTTAATTTTCAAAGCTTCATTTAAAGGACAAGAAGCGATTTGAGAAAGCGAACCAAGATTCTGGTCCTGGTTTGAATCTTGAAGAATTTATTGCTTTTGAGCATCCTGAAGAAGTTGATTATATGACGGTAAGGAAGTTTTAAGAGAATTCTTGAGTAACCAAAACTTTAAAACCTGTTTTTTTCTAAGTTGTTAAAATGAATCATCTAGCAATGAGAATTTTTAAGAGAACCCAAGATCCAAAGATCTCCCCACTTAAGATGAGAGGTGGGAAAGGATTTCTGCTGGTGGGGGAGGAGTGCTGATTAGGAGGGAGAAGGTAAATCTCTGTCAAATGTGTGAGTGGCATGCTTCCCTTGGCTGTTTTCTCCCTTATAACCACATTACTTTCATTGCCTTCCTTGTCCTTTTGTAGCTTTCACACTTTTCTGTTTTCCAGTATCAGTAGCATCAGTACTTCTATTTAGTTTACGACATCACTTGTAAAAACTTCAGGTCTGGGAAAACATATCACCTTCGGATCCCTTTTCCTAGGGTGTTGGTGAGGGGTGTAGGTGTAGCCGCTGCTGAATAACATGTTTGCAGCGTGAGGAATGATCCCTCTCATCACTTTAGTACTTAAAAGAATTACCAGTTTTTCAGAATTTTTGTTGAACTCTAGAATTTAGCTCAACAAACATTGATTGAGTCCCTACTATGATGCGGCAAGCTTCTTGAGAACAGAAACTATTGTAAAGGCTATTTAACTTTACTATTGTAAAGGCTAATATAACAAATAGCCTTCTAAAAAATAGACTAAACATTCAATATTGAGGTCTGTTGCCTAGCCTCAGCCTCCAGCTGTGTGGCTTGGTTCTCTGGATATTTCAGGGAGGGAAGATATTTCAAGGAGGGAACATAGCTTTATATTAAATGGGTCATGGCCAAAAGCTGCTGCCTTGAATAACAAGGCTGCAGTTAACCTTTTTCTCCATAGCCCAGTGGCAAGACACCATGATTGTGACCACATTTGCCACTGAGGCTTCTGATTTCTCACCTGGCACAAAACACACGACCTAGTTTTAGAACAATGCTGGGCACAATTTGTTTAAGTGCCAAAATTAAGTTAAGACTAGCTAATTGAACCCTAGCATGGCAGGCAGGTATTGATTCTCTGGGGAATAAGGAACAATTGAATTGAAGACTGAGGAGGGGAATGACCAGTGAAAACAATGAAATAATTTGGGCATCATGTGCCACGGCCCCAGAGTACAATGTGGCAATGGAACGAAATAGGCATGAACAACATTTTGAAGAAAACACAGCAAGAATGTTGACTGACTAAATAAGTGTGGGAAGAGAAAGGAAAAGCTAGAGAGGACTGTGAGGTTTTGAGCTTGTATAAAAATGATCAAAACAGTAGTACCATTGACAGAATGGGTTGTGTCAGGACGGGACAGGATATGCCAAGTGGGAGTTGACTCCCACTTACGTGACTGTGGCACATAAGATGTGTGACGAAAAAGTGGTGTCTCATTCAAAGCAGCTTCATTAATTCTTATTTACCTTAATTTGTTTTGGTGTATCCCTTTTTCCATTTAAAGATATATTTGATAAAGGAAAAGGCAGGGTACAAGATCAACTAGATGGTTTTACTTTGGATTAAAAGTTAGAATTTAAAGTACTTTCATTCATGTAGTTCCAAAATTTCCTTTTTTTTTTTTTTTTTTTTTTTGAGGGAGCGAGAGAATCCCAAGCAGGTTTAGCCTCATCTCACAACCATGAGATGCCTGAGCTGAAATCAAGAGTCAGATGCTTAACCGACTGAGCCACCCAGGTGCCCCCAAAATTTCTTTTAATCATGGCAACATTATTGAAATAAGTCTGTTGTCTCCCAAGAGGATTACTTAACTTGTATGGGATTACAGTGATTCTTAACTTGTATGGGATCACAGACTCCTTTAAAAGTAGGGAGCAACCTGTAGACTATCCCAGAAAAATCACATAGGCTCCTACACACAAAATATGGTATTATAATTTCAGGAGATTCTCAGATTCTCTAAAACTAATCTTTGGATATCCAGGTTTAGATCCCCTTATTTCTATATATAAAATCTGTAACATTTGATTTTTAGAAAACTAACAACTTGTATTTATTTCATGCAGATGTAAAGGAAGCCTTTGGGTTTGGCTAGAATTGGAGACTTTTGAGAATATGTTTTTGTTACAGTTGTGATGCTAGAATCCAGGTGGAAAGGTGTTTGGGTGGCAGCAGGTCGTGAGGACAAAGTAATAAATGTAACCCATAAGAAGCTAGGCATCAAAGAATCCAGGATGGTAATTAAAGAGTATAGCAAAGTCCTGGGGACTTGAATGTGTTAAAGGCATAGAAGAAGAAGCTGATGAGAAGAGATTGGAGCCTTAGGAGAGGCCAGAGTTAAGAGTGAAAGAAAACACTCAGGAAATGGAAAAGTATGGGAAAAGTCTTCCTAGGAAGAGTGTTGAGGGATTCACCCTAGAGAAAGGGGAAAGATAGCAAATTTAGAGAAAGGGGAAAGATAGCAAATTCCTGAGATTGAAGAGAAGGATGAGAGGAATAGGCATAAAAATAGAGGTAATTAAAGGTGAGGATGCAATGCTGATAAACAGGCATACCTTGGGGCGCCTGGGTGGCTCAGTCAGATGCTTCTGACTTCAGCTCAGGTAATGATCTCACAGTTCATGATTTCAAGCCCCACATCGGGCTCTGTGCTGTTAGTGTGGAGCCAGTTTAGATCCTCTGTCCCCTTCTCTCCCTTCCCCATTCACGCTCTATCTCTCAGAAGATCTGTACCTTGTTTGGAAAAATGGGAGAGTATTTGGATAGAATTGTAGTCAGGCTCAAAGTGGAATTTTCAAAAAACAGCTTTAGAGTATGTGTTAGGGAAACTGAGGCAGAGACAGACTTCCAAACTGCAGTGAGAGCCCACTGAAAGGAATAAAATTAATTTATAAACGTTAGGTTTGTATTTGTATTTGTGTTTCTCTTTCTTTTAGACTTTATGATTCTGGAATAAAGGAGAAAGTGATGTGGGTCTGCTGTACAGGGTGGAGATTGGCAAAGTAAGAAAAGGGTACAAGAAGATACAGGAAGGTAATAAGGGAAGGCCTCAAATAGCTGACCGTTAAACAGGTCACCTTGGGTCAAATGTAACTAGAAAGCGTGTAATCTTTGGGTTAGAGAGGATTGGTTGATAAGAAGCCATGATAAGAATGAGGAGCAGATTTGGGGCAGTGGATGGGGTAGATTTGGTGGAAGAGGAAGAAAGGAGGTGTAGGTTTATGGAGGACTGACACATTTCACTTAGATCTAGAGGCAGAACACTTCCACGCAAAGGGATCTAAAATGGGGGTTCTTTTGGATTTGTTAATGGACTAGATGAAAAGTGGACCTAAAGGAGACCTAAGTGATAAGAGGTGTCCTTCTGGAGAAGGAGGGGAATGTGCAGAAAATAGGATTGTGAGTTTAGTGTTCAGGTTGTTTAGGAAGGTGAAGTGGAGTTCTTCTCAATAGCAGAAGCTTAAAGACATTGAATTTAAAACTACTTATATTTGTGGTTTTATTCCTACTTCTAAATTCCAGTTTAGAAAGATTGTCTTGCAAGTATGGACAACTGAAATGATTATTCCTAAAGAACTTCTGTACTGGGATGGATTCAGACGGTGGTGGGAAAATTTTGTAACTAATTGTTGTTGTTGTTGTTTATGAACATACAATAGGAATTTGTCATTCAAGAGGCTTTAGAAGAACATGACAAAAATGGTGATGGATTTGTTAGTTTGGAAGAATTTCTTGGTGACTACAGGCGGGATCCAAGTAAGTACCCTGGGATGTGTGGAAGGAGGAAGGAAACATGGGAATTAAAGAAGAAAGGTATTGGGAGAGAGCCTTACTCTGTTTGAGGTCTGTTTGACAGAGGGAAATGGAACAAGAAGAATTGTGCCTGATTTCTGCTTGTTCTGCCGAGTAAATATAATATAAGCAAAACAGACTCATGGCTTATGTGAGAATGCTATCTCACTTTTAGTTCCACTTGTAGATTCAAAGAGTTTTCTTCCTTTCCAAACAAACGTAACATAATTATCGATTCAAATGGGCAAGGAGGTAGAGGTTGATATTTTTAAACAAAATCCTGTACCTTTGCATGTAGATCTTAAAAGAAAAAGAAACAAAATACTATAATTACTGGTATAGACCATGGATGGCATCTTACTGAGTGTTTGAAATTTGAGGAGTCTGCATGTGCAGCTTTTTCTTTTCACAGAGGTCTTTTTGGAATTGTTGCTTCAAAGCATCACTTAGTGTGAATTTCACTTTAAAATTACACATGTTACTTTATAAGCACACATGGCAAGCTTTATATAGCCACATGATGTACATGTAATGTGTACATGGGTACATGTACCCCGCTCAAATGTGGGGAAACTAGATACCAGAACAATTAGCAGCAGTTAACAGACTTAACTTGTTGTGATAATATACATCATTTTAAAAACTCTGAGTGGTGGGGCACCTGGGTGGCTCACTCAGTTAAGTGTCCTACTTTGGCTCAGGTCATGATCTCACAGTTCATGAGTTCTCGTGAGTTCGAGCTCTATGTCAGGCTCTCTGCTGTCAGCAAAGAGCCCGCTTCTGATCCTCTATTCCTCTCCTTCTCTGTCCTTTTCCTGCTCATTCTCTCTATCTCTCTCTCTTTCAAAAAAAAAAAAAAAAAAAAAAACCTTTAATAAAAAATAAAAACTCTGGGTCATTTAGACTTACATGTCACTTTTGAAAATTATATAGTGTATACTTATTTTAGGACTTTTCAGATATGTAGATCTGTTTCATTGGGCTTCCTTGATGTAGTAAGCTTTAAATTCATTTCCTTTATTCTAGGGATGTACCAAACTTCTTATTGGATACAGGTTCTATTCTTGTGTATGCATATTGTGTTTTATTTTTTTAATTAAGCAGCAAATGAGGATCCAGAGTGGATACTGGTTGAGAAAGATAGATTCCTGAATGATTATGACAAAGATACCGATGGCAGGCTTGACCCCCAAGAGCTGTTGTCTTGGGTAGTACCCAATAATCAAGGAATTGCACAAGAAGAGGTGAGTGTTAAAAAGTGACTATATATTCTCTTCTTCCCCAGATTTGGTGCTATTAATAGAATAGAAGTTCAAAGCCATAAGCTGAAGAAAGAAGTAATGGAATCATTATTTCTTTAGGATCCATGCATTGCAATTTCTTGACTTAAATCTGTGAACTGTTTTAGATTGTCAAGGAAGTTAAGATTATATCATGTATTAATTTGATAGTACAGTGAATAGAACAAAAAAAGTTTATACTTTACCTATAAGGGCCCAAAGTGGGTTATATTAATTTTGCTTAACTTTGCTTAACTCCAATCCTGAATTGGATTTGAGTGGGGAGGAGGCAGAACCTAGCAGAAATTAAGAAAGGAGATAGTAAGAGAAGCGGTAGATAGCTTGGTTATAATGTGTAATATTTTGAGATACTGAGATAATAATGAGTATTTGGCACACCTGAATGATTTTGACAAATCCAATCACATTGAAATGTGAACATCTTGCTGAAAATACTTACACTTGACACCTTTTGGTTTTATTTTGTTTTGTTTTGTTTTGTTTTAAAGGCTCTTCACCTAATTGATGAAATGGATTTGAATAGTGACAGAAAGCTCTCTGAAGCAGAGATTCTGGAGAACCAGGACTTGTTTCTTACCAGTGAAGCTACAGATTATGGCAGACAGCTTCATGATGAGTATTTCTATCACGATGAGCTTTAATCCCTGGGTAGATCTGAGTAGAGTACTCTGTCTCTTTTATAATTTGTTACCAGCTTTACTTTTGTGATAAAATATTGATGTTATATTTTACACTCAAGTCTTAACACAGTCAAAATGATCTTAAATGTAGATTGTAATTTTGGCCTTTTAGAAGAACAGAACCAAACCTGGTATTTATTTCAAAATGTATTGAAGGAATAAAACATTATTGTGCCATATGACAACAAAGTCTTTCCTAAATATTCCATCTGTTTAGTACTGTATCGTGGGATATTTGAGTTCTATTTCCATACTTGAAAAAAATGCAGGATTTTAGAGATGCCTGAACAATATTATTTAAATAGTATGTGACTGAGCTATCAGTTTTTCTTTTGTTTTAAGTAGATTTAACTTTGGAACTGACAGAAAGGACATTGTTTTTAGGTTTAGCATTTTGTTTTAAAACCTTTAAAGGAACCTTTAGAAGGACTTATACCTCACATTTTAATGTTGAGAAGTTCTGCTTAATTTTAAAATGGTTTCTATAAAGGGTTTTATTGTATGAAATAGAACTATATTTTTGCATATGTATAGATAGTAATTATATTTAATGTGTAACTATAGCGTTATGGTGTGTGGAATTTGACATTGTCCAGAACTCTTCATTTTTGACTGATTAAAAATGAAATGTCCTATCTTTTTATATGTTTGTTTGTTTTTCTTTGATCTCCCAGATATTTCACATAGGTTTTGTTATTATACATGATCTCACCTTATTCGTTCTTAGATTTTGGTAGTGAGTGTTCTCAAAACTTAAATTATTCTTGCTGCATATTCTTATTTTTTTTTCTTTTTTTGATAAAAGAATCAAGTTATAATTGAATGTACACTTGACCTACTTTGGTTGCTATTGTAACAAATGTAGTCTTGCTGTTTTGTGCTAGAAATAACCCTAAGAATTACACAGGTTGAAATCAGTAGTAGAGCTGGTGAGTTATCAGTGATATCGTTTACTGTCCATTCTATTGAAATTAAAATCATACTTGGTAAGTATTTGTCAGTTTCAACCTCATTCAGGGGATCCATTTATTCACCTTTGTGGGGGGGAAGAAAAGTGACAAGGTGAGGAATTTGCTTTCCTAGCTCTTACCTATGGGGCACTTAGGTGGCTCAGTTGGTGGAATGCCAACGTCGGTTCAGGTCATGATGATCTTGCAGTTCGTGGGTTTGAGCCTCTCATCGGGCTCTGTGCCGACAGCTCAGAGCCTGGAGCCTGCTTTTGGATTCTGGGTCTCCCTCTCTCCGCCCCTCCCCCACTGTCTGTCTCTCTCAAAAATGAATAAACATTTTTAAAAAATTTTTTTAATTACTTTTATTTGTGGGGGAAGAGGTCAGCTATATATTCTGTTAATCTTCTTCCACAATAAAGTTGTGTCTTCTATGGCACACATAGCAGTCAGGGGGCTTAGCAAGTCTTCAATGAGTATTTGAGAAAGCCTGAAGCTCTTTTTGATAGAATTAACAGCATCTACCTACCTCTCTGTTGTCCCCATCTTTGCTGATGTGAAGTGTGAATGCAAATTGTAAACTCTTACACCATACTGATAGCTTGCTTACCCTGGTACCTAAAGTATAAGGTTTTCATTTTAACCTACAACACCTATCTGGTGATAGCAGTTTAAGATTTAAAGATACACCATTATCACTCACTTGTCACTTGTCAGCCTTACTGAAGTTGGGATATTAGAAATAACCAGTTTGATTAGCATGATACTATTTGTTTTTGTTATTAGGTTCTTCAAAATCTATATCAGAATTGTTAGATCATTAGATACGGATTTTATTTTTATCTTAATGAGTTAAGAATTAACATTCTAATTTTTTTTTTTTACATTTAATTTTGAGAGAGAGAGAGAGACAGAGCGCAAGCAGGGGAGGGGCAGAGAGTAAAGGAGACACCGAATCTCAAGCAGACTCCAGGCTCAGAGCTGTCAGCACAGAGCCCAACTCAAGGTTTAAACTCATAAACCGTGAGACCATGACCTGAGCCGAAGTCAGCTCAACTCACTGAACCGCCCCGGTGCTCCAAGAATTAACGTTCTACATTCAGCCTTGATATCATCACATATAAGAATTTTGGTGACATTATTAGTGTTCAGTAATATCTGTTCTCCTTTATTCCTGGCAAGAGGAAAATTACACTTCCCAGCCTCCCTGTAGGTAGACAGTTACCTCTGACCAGTTAAAAGTGAGTGGAAATAGTGTGTGTCACTCTCAGACTGGGCCAGTGACCAACCCATTTCCTTTGCCATGGCATTGTAGAGAAGGCCTCAGGTGACATGGTGGGGCGACAAGATCAAAGAGGCCTTGATTTCTGAGTGACCACATGGAGGTCAGCTGGACCCTCAGTGGACTTTGCGTGATCAAAAAATACAACTTTTACTCTGTTAAGCTGCTGAGATTGTGTGTGTGGTTGTTAAGCCACTGAGATCTTGGGGGAGGGGGGATATGTATGTTTAACCACAGCAGAGCCTAGCTTATCCTGAGTGAAAATTTAGTATTAAACAACTGGCTTTTACAGGCAAACGGAGAAAAAGAATCCTCTGCTTGAGAAGAGCTTCTATATCTTCTAATAAGTCAAACTAGAAAAATTATTAAAAATTAAAAAATTTAAAAATAAAGCTTTTGTTTTTATTTTTATGGAATTAGGAGAATTTGAATATCTTTGTAGCATGAGAGTAAAAATGGAATGTGACTTTTTGAATTATTGGCTGATTCTGGCTAAAGGACTTAATCACTTCCATTGTTTGACTGCAGGTACTACTTCAAAATGAAAAAGTTGACAGGATTTGTATAAATCAATTCTTAGGTGGTTCTGATTGGGCAATGTTACAGGACAGAAAATGGCTGTCTAGTTTGTGATATGAATTTAAAGGAAGCCAGGACACTCAGGGTAAAAGCCATGATGTCATGTTTGGCTTGTTCTTTCCATTGCAGTTTTTTACAGCAGCTTTATTTTTATTTTCCATTTGCAGCTTTATTTTTTACAGCACTTGCAGGTTCACAACAAAATTGAGCACAAGGTACAGTGATTTTTCCATATACTTTCTGCTCCCCATATACGACCAGCCTTCCCGCTCTCAAAATCCTACACTGGGGTGGATATTTGTTACAATCAGTGACCACACAATGACACGATATTATTACTCAAAGACCAAAGATCATGGTTTACGTTAGGGTTCACGCTTGGTGTTGCACATTCTGTGGATTTGGACAAATATATAATGACATGCATCCACCATTATAGTATCATATAGAGTTGTTTCACTGCCCTAAGAATCATCTGTGCTTCTCCATCCCTAACCCCTGGCAACTACTGAATTTAGTATCTCTAGTTTTGCCTTTTTTAAGAAGTCATGTAGTTGGAATCATACAGTATGTGGTCTTTTCAGATTCCTTTACAGTTTTAAATGTAAGAATAAATTTGTGCTGTTCGTTCTCTAAGGTTTTTGTGTAACAACATTTCCTTTTCAGTGAGAAATTTCTACTTATAAGCTATGAAATCTTTTTTTCACTTTGGAAAATGGTTTTAGGAAAGCCAATTAGAGTGAAAATTTTGATAAAAGTATTAACAACTAATTTGCTTTATTTCAACATTGAGTTTTGTGGAATAAATATTTGGCTAGATTCCTAGTTCTCCTACCTAAGGGCTTCCAGAGAAGCTACCAAATATATCTCAGTTTTATTTGGAAAAAAGGACTCAATCCAAACACAAAGAAAAACTAATACCTAAAGTTTGCCATATCTTCATTTCAAATTAACCAAAGTTAGTTCTGAGGTTGTAGAAAGGAAATCATTTGAGTTTATAAAACTATTAAAAATGGTTAAAGAATCATTAGAATATTAGAATATCTCTAGAATAAGATAGCCTTTAATCTTGACTTTACATACCTTAAAAAATAAAGTCCTAACTAGTTCTCTGTTCTACAAAGATATTTTTCATCTCTTCTGAGACCAGGTTCCAATGAACAGAAGGCATCACTGTGTTGCTCTTTTGTACCATTAGCAGTGGTTAGTGACACAGGCAAAGAGGCTATCCCATTACAAGATACACTGAAAACATAAACACAGGTATTTTTGTGCCAGCTGCTGGACCGTCAGAACTGATGCCGTGTTGTTCTATGACAATGACATTATGCAAGTCATTGATTTCCTAAGAATACTCTAATGAAAAACTTGATCACATTTAATTGTGGACTGCCTCCAGGGTGATAAGGAAAGGGGAGCTAGGCTCAGCTGAGACTGAACTGTGATGAAGCGATTTACACATTACCTGATGGTCACACAGCAAGTTAGTCTTCAGTCTGCTCCTTCAGCCCTTCCCCATGATATACTGCAACATCTCAGCTAAACCCTCTCACTTCCAAACAAGCTACCAAAGCAAAATGCTTAACAGAGGGAAAGAAATGGGGATGGTTTGTATTAATGCCACTACCCTGCTAAATTTAAAGACATGATAAACATTTATAAAAGTTTATGTGTGGCAAGAAGAAAAAGTATAACAGTTTATCTAGAAATCAGTGTATTATCTTGCACTTAAAAAATGGAATGTAAGCTTCTTGAGGGCTTGCAGCTATATCTTCTTTACCATTGTGTGTCCAGGATGTGATTAGCACATAGTAGATATCTACTGAGTGAATGTACTAATGGTACAAGATGAGAGAGCTGACATAAGATATGTTTGTTTCAATGGCTGTGGCTTTTTTTCTTTTTTCTTTTTTTTTTTTTTTAATTTTTTTTTTTCAACCTTTATTTATTTTTGGGACAGAGAGAGACAGAGCATGAACGGGGGAGGGGCAGAGAGAGAGGGAGACACAGAATCGGAAACAGGCTCCAGGCTCTGAGCCATCAGCCCAGAGCCCGACGCGGGGCTCGAACCCACGGACCGCGAGATCGTGACCTGGCTGAAGTCGGACGCCTAACCAACTGCGCCACCCAGGCGCCCCAGCTTTTTTTTTCTTTATGTCTCTTTTTATGTCCCTTTTTCTTGCCTTATAGTCTCTATATATTCTTTATCTCTTTGGATATTTAAGTTTATTTATGTTAAAGTGTCTTTGAGATGATTTTGTGACTTCTAGTTATATTCCCATTTAGTAGTCCAATGACTGCTTCACTGTGGTTTGCAAATTATGGCTGAATTCATATTTAGTGAGAATTGTTTTCATGGGAATCTGGAACATCATGGAATTGTCCTTTGTTAAACCCTTTGGTTTTATCTGTTCTAGACAGGTTTCTTTGTTAAATTTCTTAGCCTGAAGTTTCCGTACTTCATAATAGAGTGAATTAGGGCCTCCCCTGTATCTGCACAGGCGCAGTTTTGGATCCCAATTTCTCATCAGTGACCTTATATACCCATGACTGGCAGATACTGTAATTCTTTGTTCCTTTTAGACCAGTAAGTGGCATTTTTCTAGTCTCCATCTCAAAGAGATCTTCCTTCGTGGTCCTGGCTAGCTCTCCACATATACAAGCATCATTTCGTTCCCTCTCTTTGGCATGAGACCTCAGCGCCAGTGGTTAAGGCCCATATCCAGTGGCCATATCTGATTCCCCTGTGAGCCATTGTGCCCCTGCTGACTCCTTCTTTGTGTTTATTCCTTCTTTGTTTCTAGAACCTGGAGATTTTCTTACTCTTGTTCTCTGATTTATATTAAACATTTTGTATTTTGTCCAGCATTTCTATTTATTTGGAGCAGGATTTCAGTCAGCCATGATTACTACAAGAATTCGTGTTAATTTATATTGCAAGAGAGCTGGAGATGTTATGTAACCACAAACTAGGAGCATCTAATAGTGCAAAAATAAAGCAATGTATATAATGCAGTCTTACATGCTTTTCAAATAAAAATGCTATGTGCAGATTGTCAGAAAAATCCCACTGCTATTTTGATCTCATTTGCATTTTCTTCCTGAGACTTAGCCATGAGGTCAGAGCAAACCAGAGACCTGTTGAGTCAACTAAATGACTAAACAAGAATTCTTAAAATTCCTCAAACGAAGAATAATGGGGACGCATGAAAGGGACACTGGAGTCAGCTTGTAGGGGCTCCCACTGGCCAAATATGGTACAATTTAAGCATCAAAATGAATCATGGTAATAGATTATAACATTTTGAATAAAATAAGAATCTATGAGTCCATGGTGATATAAAGTAATGAATGAAACAAGTGAGCAGAAGAGGGAACCTCCCTCCATATGGTAGAATGCCAACCAATAAACATAAAACAAATGATGGGGTTAGAAAGTCATCAATGGATGCTAAAACTAGTGGGTGAAAGCTTGATGAAGAACACTATATTTACAGTTTCAAAGCATCTTACCACAAATGATTCTTTCATTGCAAAGAGAAAAACAGTAAATTTATAGCTGAGAAGCCTGGAGGACACCACCTTAGCCAAGTGATAAAAATTAACATCACCAATACCGGGACAAACTAATATTATTTGTCTTATGATATAGTCATTGAGAAGGACACACCATCATTTCTGTGGCATTCCTGACAAAAATAGTCTGAATCACTGCAAGGAAACCTCGGACAGACACAAAGCGAGGGACATTCTACAAATACTTATGTTCTTCAAAAATGATAGGTGAAGAAAGATAAAAAGGGTCATGGAACTCTTCTAGTTTAAAGGAGATTGAAGTATGACAGCCAGATACAACACGTGATCCTGTACTGGACCCTGAAGAAAGAAAATATAGGGATAAAGGACATTAGTGGAACAATACTGACATTTGGAAATGTACTGTAATTTGTTAATATTGTACCAATGATAAATCTCCCTATTTTTGACAATTGAACCATGGTTTTAATAAGAATGTCCTTGTTCTAAAAATACACACTGAAGTACTTGGAAGACAAAGGAGCATGATATCTGCAACTTACTTTCAAATCATTAAAAAAAAAATCTGTGTATGCATGGAGAGGGTGGGGAGGGAGGGGAAGAGAAAGAATAATGATGCAAATGGGGTAAAACATAAACAGTTGGTGAATCTGAGTCAAAGTTATATTCTTGAAACTTTTCTTAGGTGTGAAATTATATCAAAATGTAAGAATTACCCCTTAAAATACTTCCTAATGATAGGCTTGACCTTAGACCTTGGATCAAGGTTGATTCTGCAGAAGGATATAACCAGGAGGTAAAGGCAGGAAACCAAGTGGGTCATTTCAGAGTTTACTGGAAAACACCACTAAGTGTATGTTATCAGGTTGACTTTGAGAAGATCATTTTGGAAAAAAAGGATCTGGAATAGGCATGTGTAGCTGAAGTGTAGAGCCACCAGAGTTGGTTCTAAGCCCCAGTCCCCATCCCATCCTCCTCTAGATACTCTATATCTGATGTCCTCTGATGTCCTCAACTCTTTCCTTCCCACTGACTTTCCTTATAAATTCCCAGGCTCATCAACATTACCCTCCCTTTTGACTTCTGTTCCTACCCTCTTGAGATCTTTTAAAGCAGAAGAATATTTTCTCTCTAATATATATTTGCATCATATTAAGGTTTTTTTTTAAGTTTATTTATTTACTTTTGAGAGAAAGAGAGAGCAGTGGAGGGGCAGAGAGAAAGGGAGAAGAGAATCCCAAGCAGGCTCTGCACCTTCAGCGCAAAGCCCAACACAGGGCTTGATACCAAGAACTGTGAGATCATGACCTGAGCCAAAACCAAGAGTCAGATGCTTAACTGACTGAGCCACCCAGGCTCAGTTTTTATTGTAACTGAGAAGATTGGCAAAAGAAAAAGGGGCCCTAAATACTTTGGTGTATGGTGACCTTATTCAAAATCCCATGAGAGAGGGGCGCCTTGGTGGCTCAGTCAGTCAAGCATGATCCCACAGTTTATGGGTTTGAGCCGGCTCAACCCATCTCTGTGCTCTGTCAGGCTCTGTGCTGACAGCTCAGAGCCTGGAGCCTGCTTCAGATTCTGTCTCCCTCTCTCTCTGCCCCTCCCCTGCTCATGCTCTCTCTCTCTCTCAAAAATAAATAAACATAAAAAAAAAATCATGAGAGAATAGAGCTCACTAATGATACTGATAGGATAAAATCCCAGGCAAACAGGATCTCAGAGGAGGACACGTCTAGTTTTGATGACTGAAGCCTTGAATCCTAGCCTACCAGAGAAGCTGGGTCCCTTTGCCTGCTTGCTCACTGGGCTGGCATCCCATGGAAATAGAATCCAAACAGAAGCTCAGGGGCCCTCACCAATGCAGCTCTTTCTGTAGTTCACTGTGGTCCTGGCCCCCAGGGTGGGAGCTGCCTCACTGGCTTTATCTTCATTTGGCGGCTGCAGTCTAGTTCAGAGTTTCTCCACCTTAGCACCATTGATGATTGAGGCTGAATAATTCCTTGCTGGGGGCCTGTCCTGTGTGTGCTAGGATGTTTAGTAGCATCCTTGGCCTCTATTGGTGAGATGCCAATAGCACCTCCCCACTCTACTTGTGATAGATAACATCTCCAGATGTTGCCAAATGCCTCCCATGGGGTAAAATCACCCCATTTGGAACCACTGGTCTATGGTTCCGTGTATTGCTTTAAGAGCCTGGCTTTGAAAGCCTGTAATTTTGTTTTCTGTGTCTTCTCTGACAGGAAGCTGCATCACTGTGTCTGGGAAAGGCGCTAAGCTGGTGTGAGAAGGCAGACCTGGGTTTTGGCTGCTCAACAGCGTTAAAATCCCAGCCACACTCTCTCCTTCCCTGGGTCCTGTTCCTCATCAGAGGGCTATGGAAAAGATCACACACAAACAGAGTGCTTGGGTGGCTCAGTCGCTTAAGTGTCTGACTCTTGATCTCAGCTCAGGTCATGATCTCGCAGTTTTGTGGTTTCGAGCCCCTCTTGGGATTCTGTCTCTCCCTTTCTCTCTGCCCCTCACCTGCTTGTGCTCTCTCTCTCTCTCCCTCTCAAAATAAATAAATAAACAAACAAACCAAAGTGGATCTTTACATTTCTTTCCAGCTCTGTCTTTTCCTGCTTTACCTAGCAGCCACTTGGATTGGAGTGTTTTAATAATTGATACAGTTACTGAAAAGAATTTTATATTTCCCATTTAATTAAGAAAAAGTTCATCAAATTGCTTTACGGTTATGAATTTATTGATTCTCCACTCCACCTCAATAAGTTTCCTTGTACCAACCTCCCAGGGGACAAACTAAAAGTAAGGCATGACATTGTTTTCATTCCTAAGTTACATAACCAATTTCAGTGTGGAATATGATTTAAACAGGCAGGAAGAAACACTGCTTTTTATGAGAGGAATTTAAAAGTGGAGATGATGGATTTAACACTTCAACTCTCACAGACAAAAAATGTCTGTAGGAATTTTTAAATGTAGGTGTTATTTTTTATATAGATATTATTTTTTAAATAATAATATATTAAAAATATAATGCTAATATTAAATTAACTTAAATGAACTATTTCCAGTTTGGAGTGTGTGATTGCAAACAAATCTGCTAATTCAAAGAGATTTCCTTCCTTCCTCCACAGCCCCCTCCTTTCTTCTTCTCTGATAATCATTGATTGCATTCCCCATAATGAAGCACCCCACAGGACAGCAGCATTGCCTATAGGTTACAATGTGAATGGAGAACACTGGAGTTGTGCAAACAGGAGCCCTGCTGGGCACTGGGGATACAAAATCAGCTAGGACTGGTGCCTTGCCCTTTACAAGCCAACAGTGAAATCAGAGGAACCTGTAAAGAGGCAGAATAGAGCAGAAGGTAGACAGAAGGAGGGACAAGAGACAAAGCACTTGGGCTTCTAAGTGAGGCTCTGGGAAGCCTTGAGTCTTTAACTCCTCTCTTTCTCTCATTCCATTTCTAGTCTAGCCACCTCTTCTCACCCCTGCACTGCTCCTGCCAGACCCATCTCTTCTGATTAATGTAATCAACTCCTATTTCTTGCTTCCATTTTGACTCCCTTTCCCCCACCCTCCACCTTCTTCTCCATAATCTCTTCTCTAGAGGGCACCAGAATAGAAAGAATAGAATAGAATAGAATAGAATAGAATAGAATAGAATAGAATAGAA
>NW_024412415.1:40441919-40503052 GCF_014898765.1 Herpailurus yagouaroundi | reverse complement strand
AATAGAATAGAATAGAATAGAATAGAATAGAATAGAATAGAATAGAACAGCTCCCCACCACTTCACACTTCACTCAGTTTGAAAACCAAAGTCCTTATGATAGCTACAAGGTCCTATAGAATCTGACTTCCCACCCCTACTCTTTTATCTCAGACCACATCTGCTATTTTCCCTCATTTACTCTTCTCCCTCCACACCTTTCCAGTTCCTCAAACACACCAGGCACTTGGCATATTCCTGCCTCGGGACTTTTGCACTAGCCAGTTCCTTCTCCCAAGGATGCTCTTCCCCCATACCGCCATAGGGTAACTCCTTTCCTTCCATCAGGTCTTGGTAAAAGGTCCCCTGCTTAATCCAGCCACCCTGACTACCCTATTTAATACCGCAACCTGCCACTCACATACTGACTCCCCTTTCCCTAGGCCCTTCTCTTCATGTGATTCCTTACCACCTTCAAACACACTAAATAATTTACTTATAATGTCTGTTCTCTTTTGTTCATTTCTTGCCACAAGAATATAAGCTCCATGAAGGCAGAGTTCTTTGTTTTCTTCTCTCATATTTTGCAAGCACTGAGAACAATGCCTGGAACATAACAGGTGCACCAAAACCACTAGAAGAAAAGAAAAAGAAAGAGAAAGAGAAAGCAAGAAAAGAAAGGAAGGAGGAAAGAAAGAAAAAGAAGGAGCAAAGAAAGAAAGAGGGAGGAAAGAAGGAGGGAAGGAAGAGAGGAAGGGAGGAAGGAAAAAAGGTAGGTTGAAGCCTCCTCTGGTCACCCACTATACTTTCATACCTCTACTATAGCACTTAATCTTTAGATCTTCTGTCTCTCCCAAAAACTGTGAAGCATCACCTTGGGCAAGCTGCTTAGCATCTCTGAGTCTGTTTCATTACTGTTAACAGAGATTGATGAGTTACTATATTTACCTAATATGGTCATTGTGTGGATCAAATGAGTTCTTACCTGAAAGGACTAGCACAGTGCCTGGCCCATGGAAAGTCCTTAGTAAATGTTAGCTGTTGTTATTGTTATTAAAACTGTGGCCCAGGGCCAAAGGGCATAGTGGGTGCTGAGTGAATGAAAGAGCTCCTGGCTGCTTGACTCAAAAGTGATGGCTCTGAGGCAGGAGCTGGGAACTGGGAGCCTGGGCTAGGTGAAGCTGGAAAGGAATGTTGGTGGGGGGCTCTGTGGTGCCCCCCTGAGGAGGAATGTGGACTTGATCCATGGGCCATGGGTGAGTTCTGTGTTTTGGGAAGTGTATGGAGAAAGGATTATTAGCAAAATGGGAAGGGAAGGACAGTGGGGGTGGGGAGATCAGGGGTGGGGGTTAGGAGGATGTTGACTCATCTAGAAAGGAATAATGAGCCCTTGGGTAAGACAACTGTCCTCACAACAGATGGTGGAGACATTTTGGAGAGAATCAACTCCTTCAAAGCAAGCTCAGGAAGGCAATCTGCTTTTTGTGTGCTCTATCGGGTAGCAAAAATAAGATTAACATGAGTTATATTGATTCTTACCTACCATTAATTTCTAAATAGACTTTACTTTTTATTAACAGGCTCTTTGGTCTATTATTCAATAGAGAAGCAGACTGTTTTTCTCGTGGGGAATGTTTAGACTAGAAAAAAAAAAAAAAGGAAATTCTTTCCCTGCTAGGTAATAAAAAGATGAAGCAAGCATGGCCAAAATACAATGTGAAGGAAAGCTCTGGAACCCGCTGTCGTAAAACAGTTCTCGTCAAACCTCAGTGGGTACTGTAGAAGTTCCTCTTGAAGGTTAAAACAGAAAATACACACATTCTGATTAAAGCTCATCTGAGTTCTGATAGCCGCTGACAATGGTTTGAAAACTTTGGCATTTTAAGATCTCCATAAAGTGATTTTCTAAGCAACAAAAGGGCAATGCTTTGATAAGGCTGCAGGGTAAGATGAATCCCCTCAGCCTGGAGTTAAGATGCCAGAGATGAAGGCTCCTTTTCCACACACATTGGCTACCAATTGACAGCTCCTGCCCCTGAAACTTAACTGCCTTTTCTCTTGGACCAGGAAGTTTCACAGTGTGTTGTCAGTCTTTGATGCTCAGGTGGTGTGAAAAATTTTAAAAACCAACACCCACCACCCCCACCACCACCACAAACTCTAACACCTCCTGGTCCTGGTGACAGCCCGTTCTCCTGCTTTGGTTTCCTGCTCAGCTTCCCTTCCTTACTAGCATCCTCTAGCATTGCAAAATCAGGCCACCGTTATTGTTAAAGTATTTCTCATCTCTCTCAGGAGCCACATCTCTTGGGAACCATATTTCCCAGAATTTTGAACCGTGCCGTGATGAAGACACTGAGACATGTCTGCAGGGCCCTTTGACATGCATGGGAGTTGTTTAAATGCTGGTTGAGAGCCATGACTTGTTCTGTTCTCTGGTGATTGCCACCTCCAAGACAAAATGGCTATTTTCTTGCCAATTCTTTTTTAATGGCCAAAATTGGGTCCAGAGGAGCAGTTTCCTTTAGTCTCTGAGATAAAATGGTCAGCAAAGCAAGGCTTAAGTGCCGGGCACAGTGCTTCCGGCCCAGTGAGACTCCTTTTGGGAGGAGGGATGCTGCAGGCAGGCAGGAGAGGAACCACCTGGAGCGGGGGCATCAGAGAGCTCAGGTACCTGCAGGGTGTGCAAGTCCAGCCACAAGCTTTCCTACTGGGCACTTAGAAACACTTTCATTCTCTGAAACTTTGCTTCCTTTGTGAATGTTTCTCTGGTCATTTCATCCAGTGGTTCTCAAAGTATAGTTCTGAGACCAGTAGCACACGCACCATCTGGGAACAAGTTATAAATGCATGTGGGCCCCACCACACACCCCCTGAATGAGAAACTTGGGGCTGGGTCCAGGAATCTGTTTTAACAAGCCTTCTGGGTAATTCTAGTGCAGGCGGTCAGGTGCGAAACTACCAATTTGAACCACTGTTTCTATTGGTGTGGATCATCAAACCGCTTTACTTCTAATTTAGAAAGGCTTTCCTTTGTAATTCTGCACACCTGAAGTTGCCTCCTTGTAAGGCTGCTGACAGCAACAACCTCCGTGACAGGAAGGGAAGAAGCACGGTGTTGGGAAACGCCTGGGGAGGCAATCTCAGACCTGCTGGTGCCTGCTTTCCATCTTCACACCTTTAAAAAGGGAGAGAACTCACAAGTAGGAGGAAAAAAAAACCCATTAAAGAGAAAAACAACTGCTGTTTTGAATCAGTAGCACAGCAAATTGAAGAGATAGCCATAAAACATTTTTACTTCTGACAAGAGAATCCCTTTAGGGCAGGTAATGGTCTGTTAAATATCAAAGGAGCAGACCAAGGACCTGAGGATATTAATAAGGAGAAGAGGTGAGGTGGGAAGAGGGGAAGGATTTGAGCTCTGCCTTCAACTAACTGGCTGCAGCCCAAAGGGAAGAAGACCGGGAAAAGGACCAATGCAGAGAACCATGGAGGATTTGGGGACTCCTTACAATCATTAGAGCTGCCCAATAATAGAAAGGCATCTTAGGGGCAATAAGGAGCCTCCTGGCTCATAGAGCATGTAAGTCTGGATGGCCACGTGACAAAGATGCCATAGTTATGGGAATTCTTGTATCAGGCAAGAAGCCGCCATAGGGCTAGGGTTTTGCAGACTTACTACTATTATTTTTTAATCAGAACTCCTTCAACCTAGAAAGTACACCATGGTACCTAAATTTATAAAACAGTTTGAAGAGAGGCCTCTTTAGTGATCCCTGGGGCACTGTCTGATTCTGTGGTGCTTTGATAACTTTTCGAACCAGAACTTCTCTTTCCTCTCTAGACTTCTCCTGAGCTCCCCAAGAGCTTCCTTCAACGTAGTATCACCAAGATGGTGATGTTTAAAGGGGGTGGGACAAATCCAAGAGTGTGTGCTTCTGCAGCCACATGGCTCACATTTCCTCCTCAGGGATGGCACGCAGTGAAGGCCTTCCAAGTTGAGGCTGAGGATCATAGTGGCAGGGAGAGAGCTGAGGCTGTGATTGGAGCTCACTCAAGTGGGACATGCCTGTCTTCAGCCAGCTTTAGTGCAGACATGACAAAGCAGGCAGACCCCAAAGCCTGGGCCAACAGGTAAGCATGAACGAAATTGGTTCTGCCATGCTGTGGGAAACCCATCTTGAAGGCAGCCTAGAAGGCTGTCTGGGCCTGCCTTGGAGGGGGTCTCAGAGGTGAACAAGGGAGTCTTCTTCAACTCTGAAGGGGCCAAATGTGAGATGGCCCAAGGACCTGCTGTGGAGGGCTGACCTCCAGGGCTCTCCCTTCTCTGCCCAACATTTGCTGGCTCTGAGTCTGCCTTTTTCCAACAGAACCGAGTTCCTGTCATAAAATTCTTGGCCTACTTGAGTTTCTGGATTCTAACATCTTTCTTTTTTTCCACAGTGATGATAACTCAAGTCTCTCTTATAAATATCTAACAGTCAGAAAATGCTTTCCCTTCAGGAGGGCACACAAAGACTAACACCAACGAGAGCTTATTATAGTACAGCCGCTTCTCTGGTTGGCAAGAGGTATGGCTGTGACCTGGAGCTGATTATGTTTATTTAAATTTTAAAAAATTTTATTTTTAGAGAGAGGGAGTGTGGTAAAAGAAGAGAGAGACAGAGAGAGACAGATAGAGAGACAAAGAGAGAGAATCCCAAGCTCAGCACAGAGCCTGATGCAGGACTCAATTCTACAACCCTGGGATCATGACCTAAGCCAAATTCAAGAGTTGGATGCTCAACCCACTGAGCCACCCAAGCATCCCTGATTTTGCTTATTTAAAAGGAAAGGCAATTGTTTGGTCATTCAACAAACATTTGGTGAGCACATAGAGCTGCTGGGCTTCTGCTGGGCATGGAAGATATTAAGTCAAACCTAACTCTGAAGGGGCCAGGAGGGGAGGTGGTAGATGTAGGAAAATCATGATCCATACATCCATGCATTGTCAGCAATTGGTTTACACAAGCTGCTACATGGTTAACCAGGTGAAGAAAAGAAGGACAAAAAGCCTTCAAAGCAGAAAGTAGAGCATGTGTAAGAAGCCCAGTGTCAGGGAAGAATGGACCATCCTCCTGGGTGGAGGGGGCATGAGAGGTGCTGGGGAGTGAGGGGCAGCATGTGACCTGGTGAGCTGAGCAGGGTAAGATCTGGTAGGGTGCTGTCTACTGAGCTAGGGAGTTTGGACTTTACCCTACAAGTGAGGAGGAGCCATTACTGGGTTTTAAGGAAGGGAGAGCCATGACCACCTCTGTACTCACTCCTCTATGAAACGATATGATGTCTAAGATTTGTATCCAAATAAACTCGGGGCAAAATATAAAAAGCAATTAATTTCAGGACTATTTGTAATGGGAAACAGCCCACATGTCTATCAGCAGGCTGGTTGAATAAATTTTGGCATTCCCATGTGCAGAAGTACTAGGCAGCTGTAAAAAGGAATGAGGAATATCTCCACCTAAGACATACTATTGAGTAAAAAAGACATGTGTGTATAATATTTGTCTATGAAAGGCAGGGATACAAATATATAAACATATAAACCTATCTGCTTATATTTAAAACAGACAAGCATTGGAGAGATAAACCAGTGAAAAATGGTTACTTATACGGAGAAGGAGGGTATAGACTGGAGGGGCTGGGGATAGAAGCTGAACTTATTTGGGGGTGCCTGAGTAGCTCAGTCGGTTAAGCGTCTGACTCTTGATTTTGGCTCAGGTCATGATCTCTTGGTTTGTGAGTTTGAGCCCCACATCAGGCTCCACACTGAGAGTGTGGAGCCTGCTTGGGATTCTCTCTCTCTCTCTCTCTCTGACCCTCCCACACTCAGTCTCTCTCTCTCTCTCTCTCTCTCTCTCTCTCAAGAATAAAAAAATAAACTTAAAAACAAAGAAGCTGAACTTCTTTGAATGTACATTGTTTTGTATATTAACTTTGGGACCAAGTAAAGATTTCATGCAAGTAAAAAACAAAATCAAATAAAAAAGGAATCCCTGGGGGCGGGGGTGCCTGGGTGGCTCAATCAGTTGAGCCACTGACTTGATTTTGGCTCAGGTCATGTTCTCATGGTTTGTGAGTTTGAGCCCTGTGTCGGGCTCTGGGATTCCCTCTCACCCTCTCTCTCTGCCTCTCCCTCCGTCTCTCTCCCTCAAAACAAACAAACAAACAAACAAACAAACAAACAAACAAACATTTTTAAAGAAGGAATCCCTGAAAATAAAAAATGAAATGAAACAAATAAAGAGAAGTATGCTTGCTGTTGGTGGAATAAGCACACGGGGAAACTGTTCCAAACACAGTAATTTGACTATATATCTACAGAAAGAAATAAGCTAAGAACAAAGAGAATTGTAAACAAATGATCTTAAGCCATTTTCAGCAATCATTTGGCTGATGGGAGAATTGATATTGATATTCAGAGACTGTCGTGTGTACATATGAGATGAAACAGATGAGAAACTATGTGAAATTCTAATTCTATAATTCTTGATGTCTTTGAGAAATGAGATTTTTAGCATGGAAGAAAGGAGACTCAGGTGGAAGAAATAAGAGGTTATGCAAAAACACTACCCTTGAATTTGAATTGACAGTATCATTATGAATGTATGTGTTTTATCTTTAAAACTAACAAAAGACATATTTCCTTGTTCTGATCTCTGAAAGGATCTAGGACCAATAACCTATCCAGTAGCAGTGAGCACCCCCAGTGCCCAGATTGTGGTCTTGAAATCCCCCTTTCTGATAAAAGGATAGGCTCCATGAAAAAATGGTTGATTCCAGGTCTGGGACAGGAAATGGACAAGAGGAGCCTGGAACATCAATCAAACCAGATGACAAGGAAGTCCTCAAAGACTGCTAGGACAGGGTTAAAAGGATTTAGGAGTCAACTTGAAAAGGCTCCCTCTGGACAAAGAAGGACAATTTTAGCATCAATATAGGTAAAACTGCAATGGAGTGAAGCACATCAAGTTTAACTCCATGAGTTCATAACGAAATTAAAACAAATCTGATCGGTTGCCTTTGGAGCATGCTCATGAATAAATTCATTATTGTGAAATTTATAAAGACAAGTAATTTGAGTATTTATCTGTCTTTCCAATACAAATTGTACTACTGGGGAACCCAACAGTGATGAGGGGAAGTTTCTCTTTATAGAAGTAATTCCCTTTATAAATGAAGAGGGAATGATAGAATTGGAATATCACCATTTGGCAACCCCTATTAATTAATGAATGGTGGCACTGATTAGCGGTATCTGCTATCACAAATAGAGACAACCAGGGTGCCTGGGTGGTCGGGTGGTTAAGTGTCTAACTCTTGATTTCGGCTCAGGTCATGATCTCATGGTTCTTGAGTTTGAGCTCCATGTCAGGCTCTGCACTAACAGTGCAGAGCCTGCTTGAGAGTCTCTCTTTCTCTGCCCCTCCCCTGCTCGTGCTCTCTCTCTCTCTCTCTCTCTCTCTCTCAAAATAAAATAAATAAACTTTAAACAAAACAAAACAAATAGAGACAACCAGACATCACAAGCCTTCTAGGAAGTATTCTTGTCAAGATTTTCAGCCTAAATCTATATTCAAATGGCAATTTACAGGAATTATAAGGGACAAAAGAAAATATAAAAGGACACCATGGGCATGCAATTTGTAAAATCTCCATCATGGGATACTCTATAGGATAAATGATCTCATTTCTTAAATAACTTGCAAGAAAAAAAAAAGAGACAAGAGATATAAAACTGATATTTAAAAGAAATTTAAGAGACATATCACCAATCACAACTTATTTGAATCAAGATTCAAACAAACTAAAAAATCAAGACATTTGTGACATTTAAAAGACTCTTAGAGGGGCGCCTGGGTAGCTCAGTCGGTTAAGCATCCAACTTCGGCTCAGGTCATGATCTCACAGTTCGTGGGCTCGAGCCCTGCATGGGCTCTGTGCTGACAGCTTGGAGCCTGGAGCCTGCTTCAGATTCTGTGTCTCCCTCTCCCTCTGCCCCTCCCCCACTCACACTCTGTCTCCCTCTGTCTCAAAAATAAATAAACATTAAAAAAATAATAAAAATAAATAAATAAAAGGCTATTAGAAATTTGGGGCACCTGGCTGCCTCAGTCAGTGGAGTATGCGACTGTTGATCTTGGGGTTGGGAGTTTGAGCCCCACATTGGGTGTAGAGATGACGTAAAAATAAAATTTTTAAAAATTAATACAAAAAATATAAAATGTGAACATGGCTGGATATTTGACAACATTAAAATTATTGTTAATTGTTTTTTAAATATTTTATTAATTTTTGAGAGAGAGAGAGAGGCAGAGCAAGAGCAGGAGAGGGCTAGAGAGAGATGGAGACAGAATACGAAGCAGGCTCCAGGCTCGGAGCTGTCAGCACAGAGCCCAACATGGGGCTCGAACCCACAAGCCGTGAGATCATGACCTGAGCTGAAGTCGGAGGCTTAACCAACTGAGCCACGCCGGCATCCCTATTGTTTATTGTTTTTAAGTGTGAGGTGGTTATGGGTTTTTTCCCAAGAGTCCTTATCTTTGAGAAATATATACAAAAATATTTACATATGAAATGACATAATATCTGGGATTTGCTTCAAAATAATAGCAGAGGGGGAGGACGTGAATGGGGATAGAGATTACATAAATTTGACTGTAAATTGATAATTGCTGCAAGTGGGTGTTAGGGACATGGGAGTTCATTTTTCTGTTCTACCTTCTATCTTACTTTTGGATATGTTTGAGATTTTCCACAATAAAATGTTTAAAAATATAAACATAAAGCAATGAGAAGAAAAGAAAGATCCCTGTAGTGGCTGTGTGGAAGATGGGCTGGAAGGGGTATTTAGAGGCATTTTTTTCCTCTACTCTCTTCTCAAGTTCCTTTTGCATCTCCTTCCCTGCCTCATAGAACAAGAGAACAGATGTTTGTGTCTCAAACTCACAAGACAACATAGGGTCAGGCCTTTCCCCAAATTTGCAGGGCCCAAGCTAAGAGTATAAATGGAGGCAACATGCCATGGGATGTCTAAATCATAAAAGTTATAAATCAGACTAACAATTACTAAGTGAAATTTGTTTTATCCTCTTACCTTGACAAATATACTTTCATACAGACCTGGAAAACCAGGGTCAAATTTCAAATGCCTAGACTGTGCTGGAACATGGAATCTTGGAAAGGGCTCCCTTTTTCTTCCTCCCCCCCCCCCCAGCTTTGTCCTACATTGCAAAGAACCTTGTGCACATGCATGTGGGTATCCCAGCTCACATGTCCAACCTCTGTCCACGCTGCCTACCAAAGCTGCCCCATCCTCTGGACCTATGGCTGCACATGCCAACAGTTTAGTTTACCCACAGGAGGACACAGGTATGAAGAAGAGGCCCTCGCAAGGCTTGGAGGCAGTTTGGGAAGGCTATTCCAGAGTTTCAGGAATCTGAAATTTGTTCCAGGAAGGGGACACAGCTCTGCTTGGGTATATCTCTTTGTTCCTATTGACTCCTCATGCTGTGGAGAGGAATGTGGTTGGGGGAGGTCCATGATGGGGGCCAGAGTCCTTGGGTCCCCAGAGTGATACCAGTGAATGGCTGGTGAGAGGATGGAAATTTTATCTCAGATGAAGCAAACCTGAAAGGCCCTTAGAATTTTCAAAATCCAAAATTAAATACATGCCTTTTACCTAAAGGGTGATGGAAAAAGGATAATTTTTTCACCTGCAACCCTATTCCCGCAGCAAGATGACCAGCCACAGCAAAATCAAGGCATACAAATGGAAAGGGTGTCCTAGAAGCCATCTTAAATCAGGAGACTGATTTATCCTTTGAGGGTTTAAAATTTGACTATTTGGAGTAACATTATAAATAATATTTTGGTTTGATTGGAGAGGAAAATAAATATCAGTTCAATTATACACATCGTATCTTCTAAAAAGTCACAGCACTTATTGAAATAAAATTCATATTGTGCCTCCAAGATGAAACTGGTATGCATTCCAAAACCAAACAGCAGGGGATAATGCCTCCAAGATTTATTGGTTTGGTTGACCAGGTGGCAATCTCTTGGCCTAACTTGAAAAATCTTTGCTTCTCAGTTGCTTAAAGTCCCACCATCAGTACTTTGTTAGCGTCAGCAGCAATATACATCAGGCTCTTAGAGCAAATGCAACTTGTCCTAGGAAGGGAAACCTCTCAGACCTTCACACCTTAGTGAGAACAAGTTGACCAGCTTTTCTCACAGGAAGGGCAAGGGCAACAGAGTCTCAGGCACCCTGGCCCTTGAATGGAAGGGATGAAGAATAAACAGAGGACTTCAGATGGGGTACAGACTTCCACCCAAGTTTGCCTTCTTCATAATTTTACTGAGGGCTCCTGTACCACAGGAGGCTGTGATGCAGAATGTATTACAGATATAAAACAGTAGGAATTCTATAGAATATTTAGATAATTATATAGATATAGAACAGCAGAGTTCTATAAGCCAGGCAGCACACTGTGAATCTAGACTTGTGTCTTCTTGGAATCCTGATTTTTTTTTTTAGGAGCTGGATATTAAGGACCAAGGGCACAGGCTTCAGGTTGACCAGTGCTCTGCCAGCCCATTCCTGGTCTCACAGCCACAGCAGCCTGAACACTGCTCATAGCTAGAGCTTTGGGGGCAGTCAAGGGCTTCCAAGTTGGCCAGGAAGTTTTGGTTAAACTCAAATAGACCAGAAAGAGAATTCTGTGCCCGCTGCCACATTTCTGGCCTCTAGGGGGCGCTTCTCTCTAACAGGTTATAGTGTGAAACTCCCTGAGCCTTGACCATCCTCCATACAAGCTTCTGGGAGTTTTTTATAATGCTGGACCTCTGGGTAGGTGATAAGCCACAGGCCACTGTGCTTTTGTTTCAAACTCTTGGAAGAAGTTGGGCCCCAGAGCTGGAGTAGATGGACTTACTTTGGCCTGGAGACAGGAGCTTTGCAAGATGTTTTATATTTTTGCCCTTAGGTGTCAGCAAGTAGGTTGAGTTACTCAGCCTTCTTGGCCCATTATCACCCTTCAGTGAGACTCCCTCCTTGATTTTGAATTAATGAATTCCCTTTTATTTCTTAGTTTCCTTCCTTCACCCTTCCCACTATAGATAAGCATTCTGATGCGCTAGATGCCTTTTTATTTGCATGTATTCTTGCACATGATGTGTGTGAATATCTACTTTTTAACTTGGAAAATTATGTATTTTTCTTAAATGTAAGTGGAAAATTATAAGCATTACTACATTACCAGAACTTTATCCAAATATAGAATAAGCATGTTATTCCACACTTGTGGCTTAAAAATAATTTGGGGAGCAAAAATATATTGTGATTAACTCACATATTTACATTTCCACTTATGTATATTATTTCTGTCAATTGGTAAATTTTCAAATTTTATTGTTAAAATAATACTGACTTATTGAATAGTACTGAATAGTACTAAATTACCGTAATTACTAAAATAGCTTTCAACTATTGTGTAAAATGTGAAAAATTTTTCACATGTGAAAAATGTGAAAGTTGCAAATTAAAACAAATTTTTTTTGGGGCGCCTGGGTGGCGCAGTCGGTTAAGCGTCCGACTTCAACCAGGTCACGATCTCACGGTCCATGAGTTTGAGCCCCGCGTCGGGCTCTGGGCTGATGGCTCAGAGCCTGGAGCCTGTTTCCGATTCTGTGTCTCCCTCTCTCTCTGCCCCTCGTCCGTTCATGCTCTGTCTCTCTCTGTCCCAAAAATGAATAAACGTTGAAAAAAAAATTAAAAAAAAAAAAAAAACATTTTTTTTTAACACAAGGGAGATGTTATACAATCATGCTGGTCTATGAAGTTTGTGCTCAAATTTTGGGTGAAAATACATTTCCCTAGTATCCTAAGAATAAGCGAAGTCATGGAAATATTTTACACACTGATACAAGATAGTCATGTTCCTTTTATTAACACCAGAGGCAATAGCACAATAAAATAAGCATGCTAAAAATAAGTATGCACCTATGCCTGTATTATTAATGCATAGAAATGGAATCACATTATAAAATCTCAGTTGATTTCTTACTTAAAAATTTTTTTTTTAACTTTTATTTATCTTTGAGACAGAGAAAGTGAGAACAAGCAGGGGAGGGGCAGAGAGAGAGGGAGACACAGAATCCAAAGCAGGTGCCAGGCTCTGAGCTGTCAGCACAGAGACCAACATGAGCTCAAACTCACGAACCGTGAGATCCTGAGCCGAGCTGATGTCAGATGCTTAACTGACTGAGCCACCCAGGCACCTCTGATTTCCTGGTTTTTAAAAGAAGCACTTCAATTTTATGATGCATCCATGTTGCCTATAGTGCATCAGCCATGGCCACGTTTTACTAATCCACTCCCCTGCCGATGGACTCTCAGCCTGCTCCCTCACCCAACACGGACGGGCACAGGAACAGAACTTCTGGGTCATAGGACCGAGACAGAGGCTTTAGTCTGGAAACATATTAGTGCAGCAAATGCCAAAACCCTTTCCCTGTGCCTGGAAGAGACATTCTGAAAGTCTGAACAGCCACAATGCCTCTCTGTAGAGAGGTAGTGCCAGGATTACCTCTACAAACTGTAAGATTTGGGGTATGTAAGTTCGAGTTGAGCAGCAGCCAGTCTTCCCTCCTCTGTAGTCATCCTGGGATCCAGTTGAGAGGCCCAACATCTCTGAAGAATTTGCTCGAATATTGCTTACAAGTCCTGAATACTGAGCATAGCTCAGGGTAGGGAAACAGCCACCTCTCGCCCCAAAGCTGAAGAGATTTGGGAGCAGGACGGGGCAGGCAGAAGACTTGAGAGGGTGCACTTGGGATCAGGTGGCGCCTATGCACGTGGCCAGGCAGGCCTGTGGGGAGCATCTTCATTTACTGTTGGCCTGAGCCACCTTAGGAAGTTCAAGCTTCTTGAACTAAATAAATTCAGAAATTTTTGACTCTGGCATGAAGTTCTTGAAGCCCAAAGATGGAACCTTAGAGGACCTCTTGCTGATTTCCACGGCCCCACCCCTCTGATCTTTAGAGGGCGCTGTTTCTCCAACATCTGAGGGTCTGAGCCATAACCAAGGGCAGGTACCAAGGGAGAGCTTGGTGGGGCCTCTGGGGATGGTAAAGACTACTCAGATAAAGCCTTGGGGAGAATCAAGGGAAATTGGCCCAGGCAGAATCCAAACCAAGGTAAGTCCTTTGGGGTATAGCTTGGTTCTCTTCCACCTTGCTCCAACAGAACCATCTTTCACCATTGTTTCAGGAGCTCCTCCTATTCGTCCAGACCCTTCCCAAAGTGACCAAGATAGGCTGAGCCCTCACCTCACCACTGGCTAGTGCTGCAGTTCCATTTCTTGAGTCCTCTCCTCCCTAGCAGGAGAGCAGTGACCTTCCCTGGTAGGCTCCCTGAATGCTTTATCTCAGGAAGACACAAGCAACAACAAGTATAATAGACACCACCACACAGTAAACAGTGGAGGAGAGATACTTTTCTTTGTCTTCTGGATCCTTATCTTATGGGCACGAATGCAGGTTAAGGACACCCACGCTGGGGCTAGGCCAGTGAGATTGGGGGTGGGCCTGTCAGAGTGGAGAGGTGTGTAAGAGGCCATGGGGTGTGAATGCCCTCTGCCGCAGCCTAGGGTAGGGGTGGGTGGCATACCCTATAAGCATGGCTGCTGTCTAGAGCAAGGGCAGTCACTGTAAGGATAACATTTACTCATTGATTCCACAACTATTCTTTAAGCATCTCTTATGTGTCAGGGCAGCGTGTTAAGTAAAATACATAGTTATAAATTGCAATAAGAACAATAAGAGAAACTGGGAGGGTGCTGAGATAGAGAATAATGGGGTGTGAGGGGGAGAGCTACATCAAATAGGGCCATCCGGAAAGGAGACGCTGTGTTTTTCTCCTATGGCTGAAGCAGTGAATTATGGGACATTTCACCTGGCCTAGCCTCCCGTTCCCTCCTCTTGTACAGCAAGTTCCCTCCCTTACTCTTGATCTGCATAGGCTCCTGGAGTGGACACGTAACACAGATCTGGCCAATCGGGAACCCTCATCCCACCCTGGCCACAGTGATTGGTTCAGAGATGGGTACATGACCCAAACATGGCAAAGGAGAGTTAGGCAGGGACTTTGGCTGGAGCATTGGACAGGAAGTGTATCCCTTTCTGAGGATGATAAACGAGGATGTCAGCCTTGAACAGCCAGGGGCAGCCACATGGGAAGAGGCTGAGTGAGAACAGAGCCCACTCCCAGGAAAGCAGAGTTGGGTAATGGAGAGGGAGAGAAAGAAAATGGGAATGGGGGAGAGAGGTGTAATGATCAAGCTCTAAGGCCATTTTTGATTCTCTGAATCTACAGAGGGGAAAGGAAGAGATACATCAGCATTCCCCAAAACTCTCTTTGGAATCATCCTCCTTCACCAGTCTCCTCTCTGCCCCAAACTCTACATAAAGCTGGAGGTGATGATGGGCAATAGTGCAGGACCTATGTGGAGCCCCCTTTTGGCAGATCCTGTCCATGCAGGTAGTTTCCTAATGTCTTTTTTCCTCCTCACCTTTGGGCATCAGACCAAACTCTCAGATAACAGAAAGCCCCATTTAACATCCTGTTACATGAGTATTGTTGGCCGCTTTCTATAGATGACGCCCAGGGAAGTTAAGTAACTTGCCAAGAACTGGCAGCTAGTCAGGGGCAGAGGTGAATTCACACCCAGGTTTATCTTCACATCTCCCTCCCCCTGCCTACCACTGCAGCCTAGGGTGGTGTGGTCCAACAGGCAGTGCTAACGAGGTGGGGGCAGGGGCACACATGGAGTCAGGTGGTTCCTAGCATCAGGGCCACAAGCAGCTTGGTCTGGCATCTGGGGCCCTAACTCCAGCTCTGTCAAGCTGAGGCAGGGCAGTCCCACATCTGGACAAAGTGGCATTTATGGGGTCTGGAAGGTGCAGCTCAGGGTCTAGGGTTACCACCAGGGGCTGAGTGCCCACTGTGTGCCAGGCACCAAGCCAGGCACATCACTGTGTTACTTGTTTCATCCAGGTAGGAAAAGGACTAGCAGCAGAGCTGATGAGACCTGCCGCTGGATGCCTTCTTACCCTCCTTATGTGAATCAGGCCTGACCCTTGGGATGGGGTGAGGCTGAGGTGGCCAGCAGGGTGCCCCAGCTTTTGGGAGCACTGTCAGAAGCCAAGCCCATGCACTCTTCACCCATGTCCATGCTTCCCTTTCCCTCTGTGCCAGCCTGGCCTGGCCCCGCCCCTTCATGCCTTTCTAGAACCCTCACCTGCCTCTCTGCCTGCAGCTTTACCCCTCACACCTATCCACCAGAGCTGCCGTGTTTTCCTGATTATTCACTGTTTTGCTGCCAAACTACTGGTCTGAAAACATGTATTATAACTACGACCTTTATCTACAAAGGATCTTTGAAACTTCCTGGCCTGGCATTTAAAGTGGTTCAAGAAGGTGGTCCTACTGAACTTTTTAGCTTTATTTCTCCTTCCTTTCAGATGTGTGTCCTGTCCATGTGTCAGGCTGTGTGTGCTCATTCCTGCTGCCACACCTCAGGCTCCTTCTCCATCCTGCTTTCCTCTCCCCATCTAGTTAATAAAACAACTCGCTCAGGCAGCCTTTCATTCAGCAGGTATTTCAGGCACCTCACTGTGTGCCCTCTGCTCTGACACCTCATCCTTGTATTGTGATCTCAGTAACCCACCAACTAACTTCCCATGTGAGACCTTATCCTTCTTCTCCTGCTCCATGCAACTGTAAACCTTCAGCAGCAGAGGCTGTGTATTGCCCATTTCACGGCCCCGCAGCATCCTGCCTGTGGCAGGGATTAATAAACAATAAATGTGTGTCACATAAATAGGACAAATGTAGGCTCTGATTGGAAAGCGCCAAACACTGGTTTGAGAGTCTAGAGCTTAATCCCAGCTTTGCCACTTACAAACTGTGTGGCTGTGGAGAGCTACTGTCTTTCCCTGGGCCTTTAGATCTCTAGCTGTAAAATGAGACTACCATCTTTGTCCTGGCCACTTTATTGGGTTAAGGTGGGTGGGAGATTCTGTGCAGGTGCGGGCTGTTATTATTGCAGGTTTCCCCTGAAATCAGGATGTGTGTTGGGGGTGGAGGGGGATGACTGTTTCTTAGAGCTACTTGGCCATAAGAGCTGAGCTGAGCAAAGCAAAACTGGCCTAGGACCTTCCATGCCCCTCAGATGTCAGCCCAGGGAGAATAAGGCAGGGGGAAATGGCCAGCAACCTGCCACACAGGTGTCTATCTGAGGTGTGGACGTGATGCTCCTATGCTCCTGGGGTTTTTCCCAGTGTCTGGTAAGGGGCAGACCCAGACCCCAGACCGAAGCTGCCTGAAAGGGGTTGGTAGAGATACCTTCACTTGGATGGATTGCAGTCCTAAGTCCCCAAGGGACTTAGGTGGGGTTGGGGTTGAATCAGAGTATTTTATCATCACAGGCTATCTGTGATGGTGGGGAGGGAGAGCTGAGCCCTCTGAGTCAGCACCTCGCTGTCCAGAGGGGAAGCCCAGGGCTCATACAGGAGAAGGGACTTGCCCAAGGTCACTTTTACAGTCATGGTGTGGGTTTTGCAGATAGAGAAATCTGAATCCCATCTCTGCCACTTACTAAGAGCTGGAGCAAGTTACAACCGAGTCTTAGTTTCTGTAAATGTTAACAGGGGCTTGCAATTCTAACATTTTAGAGCTGTGAGCACTCGAGGTAATGATGCATATATGGTGCCCGTTCTGGGCGGCAGCTTAGGCGTCAGCTCCCTTCCCCTGGCCCAGGGTGATGGGGACACTCTCTCTTCCCCATCCTGGACTGCTTGATCCCAAGGAGGTGAGTGGCCTGGGACCTGGGCCAACATTCCCACCCCTTCTGTTCCTTCATTTGCTCTCTCGTTCCACAGTGTGGATGGAGCATCCACTCAGAAAGAGACTCCGTCCCATCTGCTGCTAATCAGACAGGACAGAAGGGGCACCGAGGTGGCTCAGTCAGTTAAGTGTCTGACTCTTGATTTCAGCTCAGGTCATGATCTCGCAGTTCGTGAGTTCAAGCCCTGCATTGGGCTCTGCGCTGCCGGCTCAGAATTCTCTCTCTCCCTCCTCTCTCTGCCTCTTTCTCTCAAAATAAATAAATATACTTAAACAAAATCAGACAGGACTAAGACCTAGTTGCCCCCCCACCTGAGATGCCCACAGCCATATAGGGAGAGAGGCAAAGCAGGGAAACACCATCAGAGTGGAAACTGCTATTGGGGTTGTGCCCCACCAGGCGGGGTACACCGAGGAAGTGGAGCTGCTGAAGACTTGCACTTCCTTTTTTCTTATTTTAATTGCATAGCATGTTTTCATGGTCGAGACCAAGCGGTACACATAGTTTTAAAACCTGCTATTTTTATTGGCATTATGTCATAAATATTTCCCCCATGTTATCGTTAAACTTTTGTAAATACTTTCAGTGGCTGCAGTATATTTTGAGTAGAGCAACGCCATAATGTAATTAGGCTTGGACATTTAGGTTGTTTTCAGGGTTTCCGTTTTCCTATAATAAATAATACTGTTACGAACATCTTTGTGTACAAGTTGTTTCCTATGTTTCTTGGTATTTCCTTGGGGTAGATTTCCAGGCACAGGATTCCTGACAGGACGTCAACATGTTAAGATCGTCAACAATCCCTTGATATTTACCACCAAATGACTTTCTGAAGTGGTTTTCCTAGTGTACCCTGTAGTGGTGGTGGCATTGTCAGTCCTTGGGTCTGTTTGGAGGTATTTACAGGATTATAATAGAAAGATAGAGTGGGGTGGGGTTTGAATCAAACAGACTTGGGGGTCTCATTACCCTGGCCACATCAGTTCTCCTTCCTGAGGACAGTATGACAGGAGTGATGATATTGTCCTTAGGCAGTTTTGTGAGGTGAGTATAAAGCATAGAACTCAGCACCTGGCACACGGTAGGAACACACTAATTGCTTACGGCTACAGTGTGACACTTCCTGATTGGGACTGGAGTGAATTCATGCCTTCTGTAAGCTGATGCTGCCAGGTGAGGCCTTGGCTCCAGTCTCCACCAACTGAGGCATATGTGCCCTTCCATTGAATAAGCCAAGGCCCCCACGAACCCTGCAGACAGCAGGGCAGAAGGCAAAGACCAAGGCCAGAGAAAGTGAACAAAGGGTTCGGAGGGCAGAACAGAGGGAGGAAGTGATCTCCTGGCTGATTGAGAAGGAGATCTGGGAAGGAGAAGGAAGTGGTGGGGTGGAGGGACAGGGCTTGAGGGGCCCACAGGAAAAGTCAAGACCAAGGGGCTGAGGTCCAAAGGGAAGGGCTGGTTTAATACCAGGACGTAAGGTGAATCCAGGTACCAGGTCAGCAGAGGCTGGCCCAAGGCAGGAGTGGGCATCAAGGGGCTCTGACAAGCTGCCCGGCACTTCTATGATTAGCTCACTGTATGACCCTAGACAAGAACCCCGCCCTTGCCAGGCACTGGTTCACTCTGCAGCCGAGAAAGGCTATGAAGGAACTGACAGCTGGAGGCTATCTGCTAACTACTCTCTCTGCATCTGGGCAGCAGGTCCCGCCTTGAAGAGGAATCTGGGTAGTGTATCTTCATGTTTGTGACACCTTGGTCAAGGAACCACCTGCTCACCTGTACGTGGCAGTCCTGTTGGAAGAGAAATTTTAGAGGATCAAACCTGTGCCTTGTCCACATGCTTAAAAAGATTAGGTAGAGAAAAGAAAATTAAATGAGAAATCGTTGTAGCGTACCAATGGAGTCCCCTGTCAGGAGAGTCAGATCCTCTGAGCACACTGGTTCCTGATTTTCTGGCCTGGGCAGTTTTGAAATGTCCAGCTTGTCATATCTCACCACTTCCCTCTCCTCCTTCTGTGCTTGCTCCTGGGCCTGGTAATATGCTTTCTGCTGGGAGAGGGTGTCAGATTATTCTTCAGTTAAACATTATCTCTCTCCTTTTCCCATTTCTGTGTGATCTGACCCCGAGGCCTTGATGTCAGGAAGAAAGCAGGCAATCCTAGAAAGAGACATGACCTGAGCCTTGAGTCTTCGAGGGAAAGGAGGAGATAGGAGGACCCTCTGGCTCCAAGGCCTTCAATAGCCCTTTAGTGTCCTTAGCTTGAAGTCTCAAATCTTCAGCCTGGCATGTAATGCCTTTATGGCTGGCCCTGCCTCCTCCCAGGCTGCCACGGAGTGGGGACTCAGTGAGTGTCACAATGGAAATGTTTGTTGTTATTAATAGTGATGATAATAATAATAATAATAATAATAATAAAAGAACTCATGCTTCTCTAGGCTCCACCAAACAACAGGCACTCCTAGGGTTCAGTAGAAGCAATGGCCTAAAACTTCTTGGCTCTCCTGCTCATGCAAAACCTGGACTCTCTCCTCAAAATCTACTCCAACCATTTCTGGGAGACAAGGGATAAAGAACATTTAGTTAAGAGCAAAAGCTTTGGACTCACCATTGAAAGGAACCAGGGATCCTTGGAGAAAGGTTGACTGCAGAGCTTGGGGCAGGTAACGTACCAGATGAGCCTGGAATATCTTGTGCAAGAAGTTAAGAAAGTGCTCAAAAAGCAACAGAGCCATATCTGAAGGAAACAGAAACCACCCTAGAGAGGCTCCCACTGGCCAAGTCTGCGACAGTTTGAGCATCAAAATAAATAATAGTAACAGATTATAACCCATTGGATGAAATAGAAGTTACTGAGTCCTCATTATTATAAGTAAATGAATAAATAAATGAGGTAAAGGGGGCTCTCTCCTTTTAGTAGGATACCAACAGACACATTCAATGACGGAGTTAGAAAATCATCATTAGGGGGCGCCTGGGTGGCGCAGTGGGTTAAGCGTCCGACTTCAGCCAGGTCACGATCTCGCGTTCCGGGAGCTCGAGCCCCGCGTCAGGCTCTGGGCTGATGGCTCGGAGCCTGGAGCCTGTTTCCGATTCTGTGTCTCCCTCTCTCTCTGCCCCTCCCCCGTTCATGCTCTGTCTCTCTCTGTCCCAAAAATAAATAAAAACGTTGAAAAAAAAAATTAAAAAAAAAAAAAAAAGAAAATCATCATTGGAAGCCAAAACAAATGGGTGAGGTTGGGATGAGGAACAGGATACACATATTTACATAGTCTCAAAGAATTTTCCTGTGAGCTATTGATTAATCACAAAGGGGAAAAGAGCAACTTTATGGTGAAGAAAACTGGTGGACACCACCTCAGTCAAGTGACCAAAGCTAACATCCCCTTGATGGGACAAGTTGACATCACATGCCTCCTGATGTGATGCACCCAGAGGGACACAGAATCATTTATCTGGAATTACTGCCAAAAATGCATGATCTGAATCTCATCATGAGGAAGGGACTAGACACAAATCCAAATAGAAAGACATTCTATAGAATCACTGGCAGGAACTGTCATAGATTGAAGGAGACCAGGAGAAAAAAACATACATTACAGTTCGTGAGTTCAAGACCTGCTCCAGGCTCTGCACTCTCAGCACAGATCCTCTGTCTCCCTCTCACTGCTCTTCCCCTACTCTCTCTCTCTCAAAAATAAATGAACATTTAGAAATAAAAATTGTCCTGTGGTTATGTAAGAGAATGTTTTTGTTTTTAGGAAATATACACTGAAGAAATTAGGGGTGAAGGGATACCATGTCTCTATGGTATAAGAATTTAGGGGTGAAGGGACGCCATGCTAACATAATATAAGAAATAAGCAAAAAAAAAAAAAAAGAAATTAATAAGCATATATAAAAATAGAGAAAGAAACAATAGTAAAGCACTTGGGGTAAAACTTAATCTGGTAAACTGGGTAAAGGAGACGAGTTCTTTGTACACTTTTCTCTAAATTTAAAGTTATACCAGAATAAAAATGTACATGTATTTTACAAAATGAGAAAACATGCTTCCTACAGATAACCCAGAGGAGGGTGCTGCTGAGGGCCAGGCTTGGGAAGGAACTAGGCAGATGGGTACCTGCACCCCAAGAGTAGGGAGTCTCATGGTCCAATGAGAGTCTGTTGTCGAGTTCCCCATGCTGCTCAAGCTACCAGTCACTCCTCAGCTTGGTTC
The DNA here is from genome assembly GCF_014898765.1 of Herpailurus yagouaroundi. Classification (NCBI taxonomy): domain Eukaryota; kingdom Metazoa; phylum Chordata; class Mammalia; order Carnivora; family Felidae; genus Herpailurus; species Herpailurus yagouaroundi. The sequence goes on along the minus strand of NW_024412415.1, from coordinate 40,481,907 downwards.
TGCTGTTTAAGTCCTGAGAGTGAGGCTTCTCCCACCAAGCCTGAGGGCACAGGGCTGTGGGCAGCAACAATGCCAGGTCTAAGGGTGCATCACCACTGTGGGTTGGAAGCCTGCTGTGCATGGGCTCAGGGCCAGGCACCTTTTCATGTTCTCAGACTCTGGGCTAGGCACATTAGAAACTCCTTATTTAAGCTTTAAAGCAATCCTGTTAAGTTCATAGGATAATTCCCTGCTTTTCAGATGAAGAAACCGAGTCTTGGCAAGGTGAGTTTGGAACAAGTTGCAAACACTGCTGTTCTGACTCCAAGTCTAGGGCTCTCGGCCCCCTCCCTGGATGTGCCAGAGACTTTCCTGCCTCCACACCTTGGCACGTGCCATTCCCTTTGCCTGCATCCATGGTCCCCTCCTCCTATGTGAACTTCATGAATTTCCTGCCGGCCAAAGTGAAGTCAAGGTCTCCTTCCCCTGAATCCCAGGTTCTCGGTGATACATAAAACACCAACAAGGCCAGAATCAAGCTTGGCTTTACTGTGAACAAGTCATTTTCTGACTAAATTAAAACCAACCCAATTGAGGAGACGATGTTGAGAAGCTGTTTTAAAGCTCCTAATTCGAGACAGCTGCGCAATAGAAAACACAAACAGCCTGGAAAGGATGAGGGCGGGGCAAGGGGTGGAGTGGGTGGGAGGTGGTTACATCCTGTCTTCCCTGTTAGAGTCAGGTCAGTATTCTTTCCTGCTGGGCCTCAGTCTCCCCATCTGTAAAATGAAGCAGTAAGGCAATAGCAGGAGTTCTGATCCAAGGGTGTATGTCTGACTCACTTATGAAACCTATAAACTTTGCAGATTCCCTGGCCCCCACCCAGTCAGTAGGTCTAAGTTGGAGCCTGGCCTTACACTGTTTTACGAAGTCGCACAGAGCTTCTGGTAGGCACTCCTCCCACTATTTGAGAACCTCCAGATGGTCTTTGCAGGCCTCTGTCCTCTGACCAGTGAGCTGGTGGTGGGGATTCTTGGCCCTCACTGAAGGAGCTCCTTCTCCGTGTCTGCTGGTCCTCTGTTCAGTTACTCTGCAGGCTGCCCACTGGCCACTTTGTACCTCTTTGACATCTTTCAAGGATCCTGAGCAGCACCCCAGCTTCTGGAGATTGACAGTGTGTGGAAACTCAGAGTCACACTTTTGTGGCTGCTAATTAGTAAATCTGAAAGCTCCTTGTCATCTCAGAAGAGCTGTCTGAGTGGGAAGAAGACTTACTATTATTTGCAACTGCTTTCCTGGTACAAACTGAAAAACAAACTATATCACATCCTGAGGGCTGAGGGCCACATCCTCAGGAACCATCAAGGTTCTGAGAGAAGGATATCTCCAGGTTCAGACATAAGATCTAGGAGCCCCACCCCCACCCAGCCTGGCCCCAGGTCTCTGTACTTCCTCCTCAGCTGGGGACTTCCTTTCTTTCCCCTCCCGCCAGGCTTTTGCCCCAGACCCTGGCCCAGCCTCTCACCTCCAGCCCTACCCTCTAGGAAGGAAAGATCCTGGTTAGGATGGGACTCTGACAATTGTCCGACCTTTCTGAGCCTCAGTTTCTGTATCTGCTGGATTAGGTGAGACCTAAAGTACGTGAAGTGCATAGCACAGGGCCCGATGCAGTGAGACACCCAACAAGCTTTGGCAGTTTTTCTGGAATTCCCTTCCTGCCTGATCTCACCAGTGAGTTCCTTCTCCTTAATCAGGCTCCAGATCCCCTCCTATGGGAGGACCTCCCAGCAGAGTCTCTCTCTCACTGCTACACTGCTGTCCTGCCACTCAGCACATTTCCCCACCTGGGTTGCCTCCCCCACCAGACTAGCAGGAGCCATGCCTTGTTTTCATGTCCCCAGAAAGAAGATCAGTAAATGCTGACGGGTGCACTGCAGTGGGGTTTGTCCCATTCCAGGGCAAGCTAGGTGGGGTTGAGAGTGGGAGCCCCAGCCTAGTGGCCCAGCCTCTGGCTGCCCAGAGGTACTCTGCAGGCATCCCAGAACAGTGCATGGCAGTGGGAACATTCCAGTTCAGCCCTTGGGCACCTGACAGCCATGGCCAACATTATGGCAGTGCACTCTGCTCCTCCAGGAAGGAAGGAGATACACGTGTTGCTTGGCCTGCCTAGAGAATGGCAGATGTTATCAAGACAGCATGTCAGCAATGAAAGGAACAAAATAAATGTCCCTTGGACCACAGGCAATGCCATTTCCAAGTGAAATTTATGGTAAAGGCCCTCTGGTTTCCTGATGTCACCGAGCAGCTTTGAGACCCTCCTTCTTTATAGCCCTTCCCCTCTCCAGGAGGGTCCAAGCTCTTGCTTCAGACTCTTCCTATATGAGATGAGGTTGAAAGGTAGGCTGGGGCTGGATCACACAGGGTCTGTAAGCTATGTGAGAGCAATGACCATTGTTCTTAGTACAATGGGAAGTCATAGCAAGGTGACAAAGGGAAGGTACATGATCAGATTTGGGTCTGAAAATACCATCCTGCTGTGTGGAGAACAGACAGTAGTGAACAGATTTGGCTTCAGGGATGAGCTACTAGTGCTGTTGTGCAGGGCACTATTGATCAGAAGGACCCTGCACTTGGGGCTTAAAACCCTGCAGTTGCCATTTGAAATTCTTAATAATATTATCTTTTGAATTTGTGTTTTGTAAGTGAAGTCTGAGACGGTGAAGGGTGGGGAGCCCTGGCTCCTATGTGGTCCTGACTCCTGCTACCTCCCCTGCACAGGTTCTCAGGTCCCTCCTCCCCAGTCCTTCCTAGCAACCACTGCCACTCTGTACCCCCAGAAGGGATCTGGGTGCATGTGTGGGGAGGCTCGGGGTTGTCTGGTGGCACCTCAGGATGAGGCATGTCGGTGACAGTCACTGCCCTAGGTGGACAGCACCATGGCACATTCAGCAGGTGACTCAGGGGTGAGTCGTTCTCCCATTCCTGATGCAGGTGAAAAGTGTGTCTTGGCGGGAGTTTGCAATACCTTTTGGGACTGCTATCTACTGAGGAAAGGGAGACGACTGGCTAGACTTCCCTGTCTCCAGCCAGGGAAGACAGTGCCATGGTTGGCTGGACAGGAAGCCCAAAAGCCGATGGGGTTTGAGCAGAAGCACATTAAATAGCAAATAAAGCACCGCAAAAGTGAGAGTGAGAGAACATGGCTAAGGGAGAAACTTTATATTTTAGTACCTTTAATGGCAATTTTTGTCTTTGCCTTTTTAGTAAGGGGCCTTACATTTTCATTTTGCATTGACCCCGCAAATGATATAGCTCATCCTGGTAGAAAGCAGTCAATGAGATAAAGCACGTAAAATACATGCAGGCCTGTAGGTACTGATATTCCCTTAATGGAGGCTAGTATTATTGATCTTGAAGTAGCTTCGGGAGCTGAGCCTTGCCCAGTGGCTGGCTGTGGCAATCGATGTTGTAACCTATTTTGCATTTTATTCTCAATCCTTGGGCCTACTACAACTTGAATTCTTCAAGCAGATGTGTTCGAATGCCATGCAAAACAGGATGGGACATTGCCTGCGCAGGGGGACTCCCCCTTAAAAGAGGAGCCATAGCCTGGCCTGAGGCATAGCTGCCCAGACCTCAAGGCAAGTTGAGTTTTGAAGCAGCTGGAACAGTGATTAAAAAGCTATGATTTTCAGGACTGGATTCACCTCTCTAGGGGGCTAGTGAATGAGGGAGGCCCGAAAAGAGTTCCCTTTTTGAGGGGCACTCAGATGTTTCTGTCTTGCTTCTCTACCTCCTGGATCACCCACGGTCCATCTCCCCCATCCCTGCTGCCTTTTCCAGGCCTCATCTCTCTCTCTCTCTCTCCTTTAGGGATATAACAACACCCTCTTCTGGTTTCACCCACCCCCCACTCCTACCCCAAGCCACTTCTCATCAGGAAAGATCTTCTAGAATCTGTCTGTGGGCTCCTCCAGGCAGAGACCAGGTCTGCCTCCTCTCTGGGCCCCAGTTCTAGCAAGTCCTGGCAGGGGTTGGCGTCCAGCAGTGTTTGTGGACCTGGGTTAGAGAAGGCTGTGGTAGTAACAGCGGTTGGCTCCCAACATCCATGACACCCCAAGGGATTCCCCCCCCCAGTGGTGAAGTACAAACATGTGGCTCACTTCTGGCCACAAGACATGAGGGGAGGTCTCCTGGGAGGATGGGGATAGAGAGGACTTTGAAGAAAATGAGATGCAAGGGGAGGTAGCCTGTTTCTTCCCCTAGATGTGGCTTTGTCTGGAGCTGTAGGCCAGAGCTGCTGCAACCCATGGGGGAAGAAAGCAAATGGAGAACCACAAAGAAACTGAGCTGAAGCCCTAAAGTACCCCACCTGGAGGCCACGCTGCCTCCAGACCCCTCATGTGGGAGATAACACACTTCCTCCATAATAAACCCTTTGGTTTTATGTTTCTTGCAACCAAGACATCCTCAATGGATGCAAATAACACAGTGAAGACCATGTGCCAGCACTGGACTCTCACCCAATAGCACCACCAGCCCCAACAGCCTCCCGAGGCTCAGTATTTCCAGCTCGGGATTGCGGTGAGAGGGTCTGGAGGCAGAACCGGAAAAAGGAAGGCTGAAACCCATTGTTAAGAGAGGGCTGTTCGGGCGCCTGGGTGGCTCAGTCGTTTAAGTGTTCGACTTCAGCTCAGGTCATGATCTGGCGGTTTGTGGGTTCAAGTCCCACGTCGGACTCTGTGCTGACAGCTCAGAGCCTGGAGCCTGCTTCGGGTTCTGTGTCTCCCTCTCTCTGCCCTTCCACTTCTCATGCTCTGTCTCTCTCTCTCTCCTTCTCTCAAAAATAAATAAACATCAAAAAAAATTTTTTAATTAAATTAAATTAAATTAAAAGAGAGAGCTGTTGGCAAAAGATACCACGGAGGTCAAGAGCCTGGGCTTTGGCATCAGACAGATCTGAGTGTGCAGCCCAGCACTCTGTTCACTTGGCTGTGAGGCCTTGGGTGAGTCACATAAACTTTAATCCCTAGTTTGTTCCACTGGGAAGTGGGGGCAATGATAGCATGCACCCCACAGGATGGGATGAGGACTAGGTGAGACGGTGCGTGTAGAAAGCTTAATGGTGTCCCCAGTACTTGGCAAGTGTTTCGAAGCCCAGTTGGCTGCCCTGGTGGCCCAGCCTCGGAAGCTGTGAAAGGTGGGGCGGTGTGAGGGGAGGAGAAAGACCTCTTTGCAGTGGAGAACTTTAGAGCCTCTTTGGATGCCTCCCATTACTTCCTTCCACAATTGCTCTGGCCCATGACCAGCACAGCAAATCTTTCCGAGGCTGCCCTGGCTAGACCAGAGCAGTCAGGATAGGAATTCTTTATTTTTGGGGTCCTTGAGGTGGAGCTTGGGGGGACTTGCCCAGGTAAGGTAGGTCAAGGAAGGCATGCCAGGAGGAAGGCTGGAGAACAGAGGGGAAAAGTGTAGCAGCGAGAAGGGTACCTCTGGGGCGAGGGAAAAGGCCTGTTAGGAACAGAAATTTGTTGAGGGTGATGGGAGGAACCCCTGGAGAGTCAGGGGAAGGAACCTGGCTGTGAAGTTTTCTGCCAATGGTAACCTCCTATTACCATAGGGTTTCTAGTCTGCCTCCAGAACTAGAGGCATCACCCCAATTGATAGATGGAAAAACAGGCCAGGGAGGCTGAGTCAGTGCTATCAGCTGCCGTTAGGATAAGGTGCAGCCTCAGCATTCAAAGTTCAAGGTGATATTTACACCACTAGCTGTCATCAGCTGCAAGTAACAGAAAACCTGGCTTGGTGTCTTCAATGCTGAAGATGTTTAGTGGCTCAAACCTAAGGGTTCTGGAGGTAGGGGACTCCCAGGGGCAGCCCCACTGCTCTACAATTCTCCCTGAAGTATTCTCTCCTGGGCGGCTATTTCAGAAGTATGGGTGTGCCCCATCTCTAAGTCTGGGCACACAGAACTGACACTTGGGAGCTTAGCTGTCTTGCACACCAGCTTTCATCTGTCTTATCACCTCAGTTGGTGGTAAAGGAGGCATTGGTGAGGGTGGTGATTTGTAGACAAGGCTGACTCATCCCTTCTTGCCTACCCTGGGCTCAGGCCCCCCTGCCGGCATTTTCTGCTGAGCATTCATTCAGGCCCTGGCTCTTTGGGGCTGTGTTCGGGGCTGCAGCCCAGGGCTCTTTCCAAGGTGGTACCAGACAGTGCCCCCAGCACCTGCCCAGCCAAACTGGAAATCCCAGTAATGTTCTCAACACCATCTCCTTTCCAAAGTAGGGGGACGGGGTGGTGGTGGCAGATAGGGAAACTGAGACTCAGAGAGTTAGAGGGTCGATTAAGGTCCCTTGACCACTAAAGGGTAGGGGCCAGGCAAAACAAAAATGGGCGCCTCAGCCTGGGTTTTCAGACTCCCACACTATGCCTTCATAATCCTGTCTCTCAGTTCAACCACGTTCTTCAGCCTGAAGACTCCATTTCCTGAGGGAGGTTTCCTGCCCCAGAGAGTGTGTAATCTGGAGACTTGGTGGGGGGGGGGGCAGTGCTTATGAGACCTCAGGCTGTTTTCCCTTGCTAGTTACCTGGTCATTCCATCTCTGTCTTCCACTCCACCCCCCGCCCCCCCCACCCCCCCCCACCCCCGCCCAACAATAGCACACGGCTGTCTGCCCCCAGGCTGCGAGTTCCTTGAGGGCAGGCTGTGGACTGAGGCACTAGGCAGCCAGGGTTTGATGAGTGATAGTGATGTCCTGGACCTGGGCGAGCCCTCCGGTATGGTTTGCTGCTGGGGAGTGGAGATCTAGCATCTCTGCACCTGGCTTGGCCATTGGGCTGGGATGGTGGGTGACAGCACTGGGGTTCCTGCCCCGACCTCACCCACACCTTCGGTGGGCTTCAGGCTCCGTAAGTTTATGGGCTCTGAGAATGGCCCAGCTAGGGCTTTGGAAGGGGGTAAGTGGAGGCGGGCAGCAGAGTGGCAGGTGTCAGGCGGGGCTGCACCAGGGAGCACCGCGGCTCCACTTCCTGTGGGTGAGGGCCCCGTGCCTGCCCCGGGCGGGGCGGGGGCGGGGGGGGGGGGGGGGGGAGGTTGCACAAACCTTCCTGCGCAGGCCCCAGGCTGCCTTCCCGCCTGGCCTGTGCACCAGCCTGCCTCTCCTGCTGGCTACTGCCTCCCAGCCGGGGCTGGCATCCCTGCTCTCAGTCCTGCAGCCTGGACTGTGTCTCCATCACCATAGGGTTGGCGAGGGGCCTGCCGGACACCAGGGCCCGCCCTCCCATCCCTGGAAGGGTACTGCTCCTTCCTCATTTTGCTGCTGATTCTAGCCCCAAACAAAACAGGTTGAGCCCTTTTCCTCCCTCTGGCAGCTCCTCTCTGGCTTGCGGCTGCCTTCTGAGCCGCTGCAGACGGTGCCGGCCAGAGAGGGGGGGCCTGGGCCAGCCCTGTCGGGACTGGGACGGTGCGCCTGGCTCCTGGCCCTCGTTCAGCCCTGTCTGTGGCAGGAGAGCAAGCTTTGCCGTGGCAGTTGCCTGAAGATGATGCCCCAGCTTCAGTTCAGAGATGCCTTTTGGGTGAGTGAAGACGGCTGGGGCATTGAACAAGTGGAATGGGCTCTGGGGAGGCTGGCTCCACTGAAATTTCCCCCACGGCAGCCGGTGGGGGTGTGGCTCCAGGAAGGAGGTTTGCTCATAAATATAGCGGTTGATGTTTTGGTCTTAATTATTGTGGAGGTGACCCGGGCTTCTGTCCCTTCTGAGTTGGAAGATGAAGGGGGTCCTTGGCCTGGGGTGCTGATTTCTCTGCAAACTTCTCCACAGTGAGGTGGGGGGGAGGGATATCCTCTATACACCCAGGCCTGATTTCTCTGAAAGACCCTCTCCCCACTGCAGGATCTTTTTAGGAGAATCTAGGGGTGCCTGGGTGGCTCAGTCGGTTAAGCGTATGACTTCGGCTCAGGTCATGATCTTGGGGATCATGAGTTTGAACCCCGCATCAGGCTCTGAGCTGACAGTGCAGAATCTGCTTGGGATTCTCTCTCTCTCTCTCTCTCTCTCTCTCTCTTTCTCTCTCTCTCCCTCCCTCTTTCTCTGCCCCTCCCCTACTTAGGCTCTCTTTCTCAAAATAAATAAATAAACTTTTAAAAAATTAAAAAAATTGTTTTAATGTTTATTTTTGAGAGAGAAAGAGAGAGAGACAGAGCACAAGCAGGGGAGGGGAAGAGAGAGGGAGACACAGAATCCAAAGTGGGCTCCAGGCTCTGAGCTGTCAGCACAGAGCCTAATGTAGGGCTCAAACTCAGGAACTGCAATATCATGACCTGAGCCAAAGTTGGACACTTAACTGACTGAGCCACCTAGGTACCCCTAAAAATATTTTTTAAAAAAGGAGAATCTAATATATGGATAGGGGCTTGAGGAGGCCATGTGAGGTGAAGGAGGGAGGGGGGGTCATGGGTTTGGGGACCAGACAAACTTGAATTGGGATCTTGGCCCTGCTACCTAGAGACTGGGCAAGCTATCTTATTTCTCTGAGCCTCATTTTCTCCAGCTATACAGTCCAGATAAATATTAATAAGCATCTCAACTGAATGGGAGGATTTAAAAAGGTGATCTAATGTAATCAAATGACAGTTCTTTTTTCCTGATATAACCTCTCTTCTTTGCAGACTTTAGGGGTCCTTTAAGGAGGCAGCAGGGCTGGGCAATTCCTTGCTAACTTTCTTAAATTCAGTGCAAGCATACTTCAAATCCTTTCCCCCATGAAATGATGGCACGCAATAGGCTTGTGGAGGTGAAATGGCTTGGCATGGGCCACACAGCCTGCAAGCCCACTTTGGACCCCAGATCCCCTCAGTTTTTTAGCAGCCCTGCCTCTACCTTTCCTCTGCTTCTCAAGCTCTGGCTGTCCCCAGCAGCTCATGGGAAAAAGCGGAGACCTCTCTGGTTAGAGCTGGGGAATGAGGCTGTCCTGAGGGTGCCTCCCTTCAACCACACAGAGGACTCCCTGGTCCTTCACTCAGCCGTCTCAACCTTAGACAATATCCTGGCCCTCCCTGGGCCCTTTCCTGGGGCCTGTGGCTAGGAGGATGACAGTTAACAAGCCAGGCCTTCCCTCCGTTCCGGGCTGTGCTCTGCTTGGGGCTTGTGGCCAACATATGAGTGGCCTGCTTCTCACCTGCCCTGACCATACAGTGGGCAGAGGGCCACCTGGGGAGGGTACCTGTTCCTCTCTGGGTCTCTGTTTCCCCATCTCTACAAAGAAGAGGTGGGCTCAGTCCAGAGAAAACAATGGAGGCAGACCTGGCTCAGCCCAGCCCAAGTACCAGGCTGGCAACTGGGTCCTCTCGAAGGGGTGTTGGCTGCAGTAAGGGGTGGGGCAGTGAGTCATCACCTCTGCTGTGACTTAGAGTGAAAAGTGGGGGAAAGAGGTAGGGCCTGGAAATCCAGGGTGCTCTATAGCCCAGGGCAGACCAGGAGACCCTGATCGTTTCACCTCTAGGACATCTGTCCCACCCCAGGGCCCCTGGCCCCACCTTCCTGAGGGCAGAGCTCTGGCAAGGAGCAGCCCCCATGGCAGGATCTGGGCAGTGGGGGATGGCATAGGAGTGGGTAAGGTGTGGCAGGGACAGCAGCAGCAGCAATAAAGGAGCCCACCTGTGGTGGCTTTCTAAGGGACATCCAGCCATGCTTTGTGCCTGCCCCACCTCTGAGCCATCGCAGGCTTCAAGACCTCCGGTGCCTCCTCTCCTCCCCTGCTGGCTCCCTGGACTGGAGTGAGGGTATAGCCTAGGCAAGGCCAGAGCAGAGAAGGGGAGAGAAGTGCCCAGTGGGAGCCTCTCACCCTGAGCCTGGCAAATGCACCAGGAGGTCATGGTCATCATCACTGACTGCAGGGCTCTGAATTCTAACCCCTCTCCCTGATGCTCAGCTCAGCCCATGAGGACAAATGACACTTACTTGTACTAAGGAAGTGCCAGGCACTGTTCTCAGGATTGTTGATCTATTCATCTACTTAAACTGATGAAGTAGATACTATTGTTATCTCTATTATTCAGAGGAGGAAGTTGAGGCACAGAGCTTAAATAGCTTGCCCAAGGTCACACAGTGGGGATTAAACCCTGACAGGCTAGCTCCAGTGTCTGGGCTCTCACCCAAGGTGCTTCAACACCCTCTATCAACACAGTAGATCACTGGATCTTTGGGCCACATCAGCAAAATGGAGGGAAAATGTCTGTTTTTCCTACCTCCCAGAGAAGTAAGAAGATCAGACGAGGTTTATAGAAGTATTTTGAAGCTCAGTTTACAGACAAATCTATAAAACAAAAGACAGTGATCTTACTGCTGTAGAAATACTAGGGACAGAGCCCAACCTGCCCCTCCTCCAACTTTCCCCCTACCCCAGCCCAGGGCAAGCCATTCCATAGCTTGGCAGTTCAAAATGAGTAGTCTTAAATAGTGGAAGGAAGCCCATGAACTAGAAGGATCATGTCTAACACCATAGCCCTGCAGTTATTTGGCAGTCTCAACCATCCAGAACACAGGTGGTACGTAGCCCCATTCCTGGCACTAGCTCAGAGTAAGAGAGAAACAAGCGGTTTCTGAGGAGCTAAGAGCTTATATTAAAGCTCATATGCTTTAATCATATGAGATGCCCCATAATTTTTAGTTAGGGCTTAAGAACTCTAATTTTACCCATAATTTTAACAAGCTTTTAATTAAAAAAAATTTTTTTTTTACATGGAACATGATATACATTGATGAGTGATATGAACTGTTAAAGACAGTTTGACAGATAGCTGATAGCTGATAGCAAGGTGGGAGACCAAAAAATTATAAAAAGCCGACAGAATGGCTCAGAAGTGATGGGAACATTCAGTGTGGGAGCAGGCCAGTTCTGTTCCTCAACAGGCCTGTATTTCTAATTTATCAATGTGGCTACCCAGTGTTTATGTATAGCCTGCTATTTTCTGTGGCAAAACATTCAGATGCAGGCCACTATGGAGTGAGGCAGGGGTGGACTAGCCACGGGGGGAAGGAAGGGATAATTTAATTTCTGTTACACATACAAATGATAAAAAGCATCGCAGCTTTGCAGGAAGTTAGTGGCTGGGCCTCAGAGTGGGGCTTGTCAGTGAGACGGAGTTGAGGGTAAGAATATCAGGTGCCTGAGCTGAGAAGGGTTTAGATCTCATATAACCTGCCCAGCAGTGAGTCGGACGGGCACAGAAGCCCAAAAAAGGCAAGGTCCTGCCCCTCACCTCCCTGTGTCTCCTTGCCAGTGTCTCGGCTCCCAGCAGGCAGCTAAACTCTATTGCAGAAAACATCTGTCTAAATTCTCAACACAGGGCTGGCAAGCGAGGGACAGTGTTCAGTCTATGTTTGTAGAATGAATGCATGAACATGGTTCCACTGCCTTCCTGAACCCATTTTCTCCTTCATTTCTCTTGAGTTCTATTCTACAAATATTTGTTGAACAGTATTCTCTGCTAGGTGGTCTAAGCTGGATCCCTACCTACCCTCACCCCCACATCCAATCAGGTGAGCGAGACTGTTTGGCCTTCAAGGAAGTTACTGTCCAACACTGAACACTGAGGTTCCCTAATAACTGGGCCAGGCACGGGGTGCCCTGCTCTGAGCTGTGTCTTCCCATCCCACCCTCTGGCTCCCTCCCAGGCTTTGCGAAGAAGCCACTGAGTATTGTTTTAAGAAGGAAAATCTAGTTTTGAACCAGGTTTTATTGAGATCCACATCCTATCCCTTTTGGTGTTGTTAAAAGGAAACGTAAGGGCTTGAGGAGGATGGGCCACATATATTACAGTGACATCTCACCCCTAAGGGGTAAGATGGACCACCAAAGGGGACAGAGGGAGCAAGCCTGAACTTTTCCCTCTGACTTGTAGTCACATCTCTCCCCTTTGAGGCTAGGCTCTAGCATCATCTGGAAACCTCTGTGTCATCCTGGGAGGGGCTGAGCTCCCCAACAGACAGAGCACAGAGGAAGGCACCACTTTCCGGGTGGGGGAATGACTCACCAGGGATACACAGGGGCTGAGGATGGGCCCATCCCTCCCCTCTTGTGCCGGCTCAGCTGCTGTTGCCTCTTCCCCTTCCCAGTTCTGAGACTCTGAGGTTCCCCATTTAGGATAGAGGCCCCACTTTGGCCTGTCCCCCACCCCAGGACCTGCCAACCACTGTCTTGGGGCCTCACAGAAAATCAGGAGAGGCTGATGCTCATTGGATACTTACTCTGTTCTGAGCCCTTAAAGCTATGTATATACCTTCTAAAGAAATAAAATCAATAAATATAAGATCCTAAGAAGAAAGTAGGAAAATAGAGAAAGCCAGGAGAAAAGCATCCTTAGTCTCATCACACAAAGACAACTGGTAATATTTTGCTCTGCTTCCCTAACATTATTTGACATAGGTGCAAGCACATTGTGTACACAATTTTGTATTCTCCTGTACCTTTTTTCCTTGCATTTTAATTTTTGTAATGTTTATTTATTTATTTTTGAGAGAGAGAGAGAGAGAGAGAGAGAGAGAGAGAGCGCGAGACTCCCAAGCCAGTTTCACGCTTTCAGCGCTGAGCTGGGTGTGGGGTTCAATCCCATGAACGGCAAGATCATGACCTGAGCTGAAATCAAGAGTCAGACGCTCAACCAACTGAGTGGTCCAGGCACCCCTTTTCATTTTAAACTTTATTTTTAATTGTGGTAAAGTATACTTAACATGAAATTTATCATTTTAACATTTAAGTGTATAGTTCAGTAGGGTTAAGTATACTCACATTGTTGTGGACGCTCCTGCCTCTTTTCATCATAATTCCATTTTGAACATGTGTGGGTGTGGGTGTGATTTCCTCGTTTCAAAACACCATTGTTAATGGCTACACAGTCCAGCTTGTGGATTTGGTAGATGTATGATTCATTTATTCAATCCCTATTGTTGGACATGTAGGTTGCTGCTGCCTATTATTCATTATTCTAGACAGTGATGCATTGGGTAGATCTTTGTGTATCAAAATTTTTCACTTGAGGATTATTTTCTTGGGTGGATTCCCGGGAGAAGAGACATTCCTGAGTGAGAGAGTGGGGCCCTGTCTCTAGCTGAGCAGGAGCCTTTTTATGCAGGAAGGAGGGACCGGAGTGGCCTAGAAGGGGCTGGGAGGGCCAGGCCTGGAGGGGCTCTGCCACGAACTGAAGCCTGCTCAGACTTTGTTCAAGAATTTGCAGCAGGGCAGGCCTGTTCAAGAATTTGCAGCAGGGCAGGCCCCTATGGCCTTGAAGGCCAAGGAGGCCAGTGGCTGGGGAATGGGTCCTCCCAAGATCAGGGGCTTGTAGACAGTGCAGAAGGTAGGAGAGGGAGGCCCTAGCTGTCCTGCCTTTGCTGCTACCAAATGCCTTCCCAGTGTGCCCTTGGCCATGGCCGTCTGAAGGAGTGAGGACAGACTCTCACTGTCAATGTCCTCCTATCTCCTGAATGGAGGCATGGGCGGGCCTACTCCATGGCCACATGTCCAGGGCAGAGCAGGGACTCCCTCCCAGGTCTATTGGACACCATCATATTCTGCCTCTGAATTCAAGGACTAGTTTCTTCTTGGTTCAGTTATAATTCTTATAGGATACATGAGTGGCCCTCTATATGTTGACGTTGATTTCGGTCATTTTGGAAGTAGGGTTATTTTTCTCTCCATTTCCCCTCTAATTTTCTGTAAGTGAACACAGATTATGTATGTCATTAAAAGGAAAATACTTGAAAACAAAACTAAGCAATTGCTGTTTTCAAGCCTGGGATTTTAAGTGAAATTTGTGGTTTGATAGCATTACCTCTTGCACATACTCTGTGTGCACTTTGTGGTACATTGTCCCCCTGGGGCCCAAGAACTTGGTTCATCTGTGCCTATTTCCCAGGACATGGCCAGCCGTTTGATGGTGTGAGAAGGAGGCAGAGTTCTCTGGTTATGCTTGCTGTGCATTTGTGAGGCTGGCAGATGGTCACCTGGAGGATCTACTGGCCACAGCAGCCTTGGTCACCCTCAATTTTATTCTTGGTGGAAAACAAGGTCTGCTTCTCAATGACCCCCTGCACTGCAGTTCCTGGGACTTGTGTACTACACACCACGGGGGTAGCCCCCCGGAATGGAGCGGGAGGGCCTTGCTTGGGCTATGGAGGGCAGGCAAGGATTTGGGAGAAGGCAGGCTGGCAGATGGCAGCCCAGGGGAAGGAATGGCACAGACGAAGGGGTGGAAGTGGGGAGTGGGCACAATGGGTTTGGAAGGCAGTTTTCTGGCCCATAGGCTCATGCAGGGCGACTGGTAGGAAAGTGACTGGAGATTGTGAAAGGTCCTGACCGGCCTTAAGGGGTGACAGAGACACTTTCTTCTGCCTCCCTGCACCCTCTCCAGCAGCGGATGTTTCCTATCATGCAAAGGAGCTGCAGGCTGTGGGCGGGATGCCCTCCCTCCTCACCCAGAGTCTAGCTGATGCCGCAAACCACACAATGAAGGGAACTTGGTGTGGAAACCGAAACTGCCTGGACTTCCAGCAAGAGAGAGTAGCACCCTGTGCCCTGGGGGCTTGCCCATGCTGGGGCTCTTCCCTGGACTCGCTCCAGCAGCTCCTCCCTCCAGGCCTTCTTTAATGCCTCTCCTAGCCTCCACCTTCACTTGCTGGGCCGGGGAGAATCATTTCCCTTCTCTGAACTTCAGATTCCTCATGTGGGATGTCAGAGTGATGCTCATCTAAGACAGAGGCTTTAAAGATGAGGAGGCTAAGGGCAGCACTCAGGGGACCACCTTCTGCTGCTCACCATGGGGAGTAAGCAGACCAGAAACAGGTTCTAAGGGACCCAGACTTAGGATTGCATGTGCACTACAGGGTGAGCCACGTATGTGCATCCTCCTATTCCCAGAATGCCTCCCCAACTCTGTTCACCATTACACATTAAATTCTGCCATCAGAGAATCATTCCCATGGCTTCAAATGACAAGATGCATTTCCTTCCAACAATAGCTCTGTGAACTTGGTATTCTTATGCCTGTTTTGCAGGCAGAAATCTCAGAGGGGATGTGGGACTGGGGATACCACCGAGGTGGACTTTGGGGTTGCTGGTCTAGACCTGGCTGCTGCCTTCTTAGGCTTAGGTCAGAGAGCCCTTGGGGGTTACTGGGAGGTGCGGTGGTTCGCTAAGACCTGGCACTCTGAGCAGTGGGTGAGGAGAACGTGGGGGAATGACAGCCCCTTCCGCTGGTGTTGACAGCACCCACTATTGGGCAACAGGAAGTGCCTGCTGGAGCTCCAGAGACCACAGCTAAGGCAGGGATGGGGTGGCCAGATGGGACTCAGGGTTTCCCAGCAGTGGACATGGGAAAACAGGAGCTGAGCCATACTGGGAAGGAAAGAGGGGATGATGGGCTGAGGCAGGAGAGTGCTTGACATATTCAAGGGACAAGGAGACCTGTGTGACTAAGGCCAAGTGACCGAGGTGGGTAGTACTTGGAGATAATATCGAAAATGTGACAGGGAGCCAAACCTTGTAGGACTGTCGTTCTCAAACATCCCAATGCCCAGGCCACACCCAAGGCCAATTACATAAGGATTTCAGGGTGGGAGGCTGGGCATCAGTATTTTCCTAAGTTCTTGAGTGTTTCCAAAGTGCAGCCAGGGTTGAGAACCATTGGCTTGGATAATTGTGATGCTGGATGTATTGCCACTGCTGATAACCAGCATACAGCTGGCTTTTACCACTTAGGTGACCTCATCTGACTCACTTGTGAATGAATAGAGGGTAGAGGTTTGTTTCGTTTTGCTTCTTAACCTTATAATCTACGATTATGTTTTTTTATTGTGGTAAATATACATTAACATAAAAATTAACACTTTAACCATTTAAAGTTTTTTTTAATGTTTATTTTTGAGAGAGAGAGAGAGAGAGAGAGAGAGAGAGCATGAGTGGGGGAGGGGCAGAGAGAGAGGGAGACACAGAATCCGAAGCAGGCTCCAGGCTCCGAGCTGTCAGCACAGATCCCCACACGGGGCTCGAACTCACAGACCGTGAGATCATGACCTGAGCTGAAGTCGGATGCTTCACCAACTGAGCCACCCAGGTGCCCCAACACTTTAACCATTTTTAAATGTGCAATGCAGCAGCATTAATACATTTATAATGTTGCACGACCATTACTACTACCTATTTCCAGAACTTTTCATCATCCCAAGCAGAGACTCTGGACTCATTAAACAATAACTCTTCATCTCCCTGCCCTCATCTCTTACTTCTATTCTACTTTCTTTCTATGAATTTGCCTATCCTAGGAACCTCATATAAGTAGAATCATACAATATTTGACCTTTTGTGTCTGGCTTATTTCACTTAGCATGTCTTTAAGGTTTATCTGTGTTTCAACAGACATCAGAATTTCATTTCTTGGGGTGCCCGGGTGGCTCAGTCGGTGAAGCGTCCGAGTCTTGATTTTGGCTCAGGTTGTGATCTCACGGTTCCTGCGATCAAGCCCTGTGTCCTCAGCTCTGTGTGGACAGCTCTCAACTCTCTCTCTGCCCCCCCCGCTCATACTCTCTCTCTTTCGTTAGTGTTTTCTGAGTTGTAAGAATTCTTTATATATTCTGGATATTAATCCCTTATCATATATATAATTTGCAAATATTTTCTCTCAATCTGGGCATTATCTTTTTACTCTCTTGATGTTGTCTTTTGATGCATAAGTTTTTAATTTTCATGGAATCTAATTTATCTGTTTTTTCTTTTGTTATCTGTGGTTTTGGTGTCAAATCCAAGAAATCATTGCTAAGTCCAGTGTTTTGAGGCTTTTCTCCTATGTTTTCTTTTCAGGGTTTTACAGTTTTAGCTCTTACATTTAGGCCATGGATAAATTTAGAGTTAATTTTTGTATATAGTGTAAAGACTCGGTCCAACTTCATTCTTTTGCATGTGGATATCACTTTCCCCAGCACCATTTGTTGAAAAGACTCCTTTCTGCATTGAATGACCTTGATATCTTTGTGGAAAATCATATATGTGCTTATTTCTGGGCTTTCTATTCTATTCCATTGGTCTATATGCCTATCCTTATGACAGTACCATACGATTTAAATTACTGTACAAGGTGCCATCTTTGTCTCTCACACTGCCTTTAGAAGCTAATGCCCTGCTTTGATTCTACTACATTTACAGGGTGGCCCTGGTGAGTCCCTCCACTCTCTGAGCCTGACTCTTTGTCTGTATTAAATTGATTTTTGTGGCAACATGCTTGTTAATGGCCTTGCAAAGGCAAGGAGCTTCACGTGCAGACCCCCTGCAGGTGCAGGAGCCCAGGTAGCACCCAGAACCCAGGGTCAGCTCTGAGATCCAGAACCTGACAAGGCTGGCAGAGGAGGCCACAGAGCCTTCTTCAGAGGCTGCAGCGGTCTGTCCCTGCCTTCAGGAAAAGGCGTAGGGATGGGAATGGGGCTCCTCTGCAGCTCCAGGGCTTCATCTCTGTGTCTTGAGCAAGTCTCAAGCCCAAAGGAGGAGCAGTTCACGGCCACAAAGAAAGACACCCCACATCAGCCTTGTGAGGGCACAAAGTGCAAGTGTTCATCCCACTTTACAAATAAAAACAATTGAGTCTGGGGGCGCCTGGGTGGCGCAGTCGGTTAAGCGTCCGACTTCAACCAGGTCACGATCTCACAGTCCGTGAGTTCGAGCCCCGCGTCGGGCTCTGGGCTGATGGCTCAGAGCCTGGAGCCTGTTTCCGATTCTGTGTCTCCCTCTCTCTCTGCCCCTCGCCCGTTCATGCTCTGTCTCTCTCTGTCCCAAAAATAAATAAACGTTGGAAAAAAAAAATTGAGTCTGAGAGATTAGAGGCAACCAGTCCAAATAAGTTCACAGCTAAGATTCACACCTAGCTTTCCTTTTTTATTTCCTTTCTTTGACTTCATATGTATTCATCACCATGGCCACCATTTTCCAGGAGCTCATTAAGTGTCAGGGTGCCCATTGCTGGGCTCCTCCATGTATTATTTCATTTAGTCCTAGAGCCCAGAGGTGGGCAATATGTTCACATTCATTTTACACAGGAGGGGCTCTGTGCTCAGGATGTTAAGTGACTTGCCCAAGGTCGCACTGCCTGTTTCATGGAACTGGCCAGGACTAGAACCCAATGCCTGAGCTCTGCCCACATCCCACTGCCTGGGCTTCCTCCTGGGGTGGTGTTCTGTAGGGTATCCCCTGGCAGGTGTAGGTGTGTAGGAGGGGTGAAACT
This sequence comes from Herpailurus yagouaroundi, assembly GCF_014898765.1. NCBI lineage: Eukaryota > Metazoa > Chordata > Mammalia > Carnivora > Felidae > Herpailurus > Herpailurus yagouaroundi. The sequence continues at coordinate 40,463,661 of NW_024412415.1, read as the reverse complement.
AGGGGAACGGGATGTGCAGGGTAAGTAGGTGGACCATCAGTGCTGGCCTCTAGTCTCTGGCTGGTCACCCACAAACTATGTGGCGAGGAGCCCTGTGTGGCTGGCTATGGACAAGGAATGGACGGTGCCTCTCCTTGCCGAAGGGGTCAGTCTCCTCCAGGGCTCAATGTCTGGGGTGGCTCAGTTCTCTCCTCTTCTCCATTAACCATCCTCTACATCCCACTGCTTCCCTCACCCTCGGCCACTGGCATCTGCTTTCTACTCCACCCAGTGCTAGATCTAGGGAGTCCCCACTGCCACACCAGCTTGGTGGGGCCAGTGCAGAGGGACTCTGTGACCTGAGCAATCATCCACTTGCTGAGCCTCAGGTGCTCATCTGTAACAGGGGGCGATAAGAATAGCACAGGCCTGACATTCCAGGGGGTGCTGAGGATTAGAGGTGATAATGGATTTAGAGCACTGACCTCTACCTGTCTGCATCCCACCCAGCTCCCATCCCCTGAACTCAGAACCTGGCGAAGCTTCCCTTTACCTCCTGGGAAGGTCCCACACCTGCTCATGAGTCTCTCCTCCAGCTGGCCTTAGGCTACCTCTTCAGACACCTGCTCCAGCCTCACTCAGATCTCACCGTGACCACTTAGAGCTCTGTGCGTTAGACTTCCAGTCTTCTAAACCTCAGGGGCCCGTTCCCACCCGCAGGCTTCTGCCTGGACTTGTGTTCACTCCCTGTCCCTTCCCTTTTCTAATCTTTCTACACGTTTTGGTTTCATAAAGCAGTAGGAAGAAGTGGGGGTCGAGCTACTCCTTTAAGACTTGAGAATGCGTAAGGGAAGTGGGCAGGACTTCACAGACTGGGGGAGGGGAGTGTGGTAGCCAAGACCTTTCCTTCCTGATAATCTGAGGAGGCTTATTTAAAAGAACAAAGCTTTCAAACCAGACAGACTTTGGTTGAAAGCCAGGCCCGCCCACACAATTGCTGATTGGGCCTGGTCAAGTTACATAACCTCTCTCATTCTTGCTTTCCTCAAACAACAGCACCCTGTGGTCAGTATTACTAAGATAAGTGTTTCCCTATGCCCCCCCCCACCCCCCACCATCTCCCCACCCGCACACATGGTAGGTCCTCTTCTGGTGCTAGTGTTGCCCCCCATACCTGGTTATGTGGGATCCCTGAGAAGCTATGAAAGTTCACAGGGCTCTGTCAGGGCCCCTGAAAGGCTCAGGGTGACTGCTGGCCATAGGCTGAGGGGCCAAGACATCTCAGGGCCCCTGCCAACCAGGGGACTCTACTGCTTGGCTGCTTGGGTGAAGGCCCCTGAAGGCCCCGGGGAGGCGGTCAGACTGGGCTCAGTGGAGAAGTGGAGTCCTCTGGAAACTCATTTCTTTTTTATAAATTTATTTATTTAAGTTTATTTATTTTGAAAGGGAGAGAGAGAATCCCAAGCAGGCTCTGCACTGTTAACGCAGAGCCCGATGCGGGGTTTGAACTCATAAACCGTGAGATCGTGATCTAAACCAGGGTCTAGAGATGCTTAATCAGCTGAGCCACCCATATGCCTCTGGAAACTCATGTCTCATCTCAAGCTCCTGTCAGCCTAGCTGACCCCAGTGTAGCTCATCTAACCACATTCAACATGCTTTTGTTCTTTTAAAAATAAAAGTCCACCTTTACCTTCTTGAATCTCTCCCTCTGACACCTACCCTGGGCCATCTTAGAAAAACTATAAATCACCCCACATTTATCTGCTTATGCATGGACCCCTCAATCCTTGGGCCAGGGACACTTAGACCCAGCTGAGACCTCTCTGCAGAATCCCTAACCTGCTTACAGACCCCTGTGACAGGGTGCTCTCCACCTGGTGAAGCAGCATACCCTGTGTAGCCATGTTTGGGATCACTTGGGCTTTTGGGAAGCCCTTGTGCTGATCTGGAGTCGGCCTCCCTCTCTCTATCTCCATGAGTCCTGGCTTGGGCCTCTGGGGACACCAGCCACAGACACTCCTTCTGTTCCTGATAGCCCCACAAAGGTCTGCAGGTGACAGTGTTCCTCATCAATTCCCCAAGGGCCTTGGCTTGGGACCCTGTCTTTACCCACCTGCCACCTGCTTTACAACAGGTATGCAACTAGCTTGCTTACTGAAGTCTCTGGTCATCCATCCAACCATCCATCCATCCAAGCCATACCTGAGCTTTTGGCCCTTTGCCTTCCTCAATTTGCCAACTAAGAATGGTGGAGATTAGCCCCACTGTGAGGAAGTAGCTGTGGGGCAGTGGAAAGACCCTGGCTACTATTCATTGACTGATCCTCCCTGAGTCTCAGTTTCCTTATCTGTACAATGGGGATGATAATACTGCTTTAAGAAGTAGAGGGGATGGGTCTGTCTGGTTTATATAAAGGTGCTGAGTAATGAATCATTGCAATGCAAGCCAGTGATCTGGTCCCCTCCATGGGGAACCTCAGGAGCCAGCAGTCTTAAAGCCACAGCCTCTCGAGGGCCTCCCTAAGACATTTCTTTAGCCCTTGTCCAATGTATTTGCTGTGCAGATTCTGGGCTCTGGGACCCAGCAAGAGAACAGACCCACTTTCTGCCTTCATGGAGCTGCCTTCTGGAGAGTTCAGTGCTCATGTCAGGTTTCCTGTCTTTAGGCTTTGGTTTCTCAGTCCACAGAAGACTGGCAACAGTAAACTGTGGCCAGTAAACTGGCCATGGGAGGCACACTGGCTGCAGAGGTCCCTTCAGTGAAAGTAGTGTGCGAGAGGATAGGACAGTGCGGCTGGCACCGTGCCGCCCCTCATGCCTGCTCAGGCCACTGTCTGGGGCTTCTGGGGTGAGAAGAGTGAGTCTAGTCTCCTGTTCTGTCTCCTCTCCTGCTGATAAAAGGTGGTTTTCCACAAAAGGCAGGGGCAGGGGTGTCTGGGTGGTTCAGTCGGTTAAGCCTCTTTGGCTCAGGTCATGATCACATTGTTCGGGGGTTTGAGCCCTGTGTGGCGCTCTGTGATGACAGCTCAGAGCCTGCAGCCTGTTTTGGATTCTGTGTCTCCCTCTGTCTCTGCCCCTCCCCAGCTTACGCTCTGTCTCTCTCTGTCTCTCAAAAATAAGTAAACATTCAAAAAAAAATTTTTTTTTAATGGTTGGAGCACCTGGGTGGCTCAGTTGATTGAGCATGTGTCTTTAGCTCAGGTCATGATATCGTGGTTCCTGAATCTGAGCCCTGCATTGGGCTCTCTGCTCTCAGCCTATCAGGGCAGAACCCCCTTCAGATCTTCTGTACCCCTCTCTCTGCCCCTCCCCCACTCACACTCTTCCAAAAATAAATATTTCTTTTTATTTTAAAAAAAATTTTTTTAATGTTTATTTATTATTGAGAGACAGAGCACAAGCAGAGGAGGAGCAGAGAGAGAGGGAGACACAGAACCTGAAGCAGGCTCCAGGCTCCGAGCTGTCAGCAAAGAGCCCGACGCGGGGCTTGAACTCACAAATTGTGAGATCATGACCTGAGCCGAAGTCAGTCGCTTAACCGACTGAGCCACCCAGGTGCCCCAAATATTTCTTTTTTAAAAAAGGATAAAAATAAAGAATGAAGAGCCCATCAACCCAAGAGCATGCCAGACATTAGAAACATTTTCGACAAGAATGGTTAACATTTTGCAAAATGTTTTTTGAGCCCAGTAAGGTGCAAGCTGGCAACTTAACTTTTCTTTCTTCCACCTTCTAAAGCCACTGTTAGCTTTCCCTTCCCCATGCCTGGGCATGTGTTAGAGCTTTTCTAGTCCTTTTCTAGTCTCAGTATAACTCACTCCAGCTCTATCTCATGTCACAAGTTCACTGTCTTGCTCAGTTGAACACTCCACATTGGGAGCCTACAATGGGGAAGAACAGGGTTCGTTTCTTCATTTGCTGTGTTCTACCCATACCCACTGCTGGCTACTTCTGGTGTCTCCGCAGCTGTGGTGAGGTGTGGGCTCAGTGACTCTAAAGGGGTGAAAGGTGGTAGCTGGCAATGGCCCAGCAGATGGCAGATTTCCGCAGGCCAGCTCTTGCTCTCCTGGGTACTTCGGCTGGTTCCTCGGTGTCCCCATTCCCCCACTGAGTCTCCCCCTGTTCTGCTGCCTGCACCTGTCCACTTCTGACCCCTCTTAGTTGCACCCAGCAGTCCCCTCCACACAGCCCCTTGCGGTGGCTCCTTCCTCCTTGTCAGCAAGGTCTCATGGGCAGAAAGTCACAAGATGGCTCTTCCCAACTACCTTCCACAGCCTCTACTTGGTCCCCAGAAAAATATCAGTGCTAATTCCTGGACAGGCCAACCCTCTCACCCTGCTGTCTGTTGGGGGTGGCACCAGGCTGGCAGGCAGGGACAGGGCAGGGCCTGGGGAGCTACAACTTGCGGAGCAGCTGCTGAGCTTGGGGAACTGCAGAGAGGCAAGAGATTGAGAGGGTAAGAGCCAAGATCTTGCCCTGGGAGAGCTGGGTTCAAATCCGGGCTGTGTCCTGCAGGCTCTGGGCAAGTTAGGTGAACTCCCTGGGTTCCATTTTCCTCACCTGTAAAATGTGGGTAATAATCCTTAGCCTCATACCCTACTTAGGGCATGCTCTGATCTCTGTTCACCATTCTCACCTTTGCATATTATTTCATTGGCTTCTCAGATCAACCATAAGTGGTGGGAACTGTTGGGCCCATTTTACTGGACCAGAGGTGTGAACTGACAGCTAGTCTGCTGATGTCTGTACAGTCTCTCAGACCAGGCCTGGGCACCTTCCCTGACTGTGTAGGTCTGCCTGATGGGGCTGTGCCCTAGAGGGGAGAGGTTGGTCTCTTCCCACTTCCTTCATGAGGAAACCAAGTCCCACAAAGGGAAATGGCATGCTCAGGCCCTGGTCTCTGTGACCTAGCCCCTGCAACCACCAAGAGTGCTAGGGGCACCTGGGTGGCTTAATCGGTTAAGCGAGTGACTTAGGCTCATGTCATGATCTCACGGTTCATGAGTTCGAGCCCTGCATTGGGCTCTCTGCTGACAGAGGAGCCAGCTTCAGATCCTTTGCCCCACCTCTCTCTGCCCCTCACCCACTCTCTTTCTCTCTCTCTCAAAAATAAATAAAACACTTAAAAAAGAAAAAGGCGATGTGGGTAGGAAAAGGGTGAAGTCATGGTGGGTACAAAGGCTGTTTTTCTATCCACCCAAGTGGGAGCATGGCAGGGCCCAGCCCAGAGCACAGGCCTGGACAATGGCTGTCACCTAGACCCACCTAGAGAAGGAAGCAGATGGGCTGTCCCCGGGTAGAACAGAGCACCCAGGCCTTCCCCACACTGCCTTGAGGCTGAGGCACAGATATGATTCCACTTGCTCAGAGCTTTCCTGAGCATTCCTTTTAGAGCCTTGGGAGACATCTTTCAGCCCTGATCTGGCTCCTCTGTGGGGAAAGGGAGGCCCAGAGTAGCCACACAAATGTGATGGCAAGTCCCCACATCTGGCTTGTGCAGGCCTCCCAAAGGAGGGGACAGTACCTTCTCACCACCTGGCGTCATACCCCAGAGTGGCTTGCTGTAGGTGCCACTTGGTGGGGATGGGGCATGGCTTCTGGCCACTTGCTGGTTCTTAGTGTGCACATCTGCAGAGCCCGCGTGGCCCTTCTCCAGGGAAGAGTTTCTCTGACCTAGCCTGGGCACAGACCTGGTCTCTGTGAATCCATGGTAACTGAATGATAGCCCAAAATACAGCTTTGATTTAAGCTGGAAAGAATTTGAGTAATCATTTTCCAAAGTTATTTTTTAAAACTAGTTTTTGATGTTTCAACATGAAAAACAGTGCTGGACTATCTATTGAATGACTGGTGTAGGTATGTGGGCTTGGGGACAGGCCGACCTAGATTCATATTCCAGATTCTGACCGTTACCATTTGGGTGATCTTGGGTAGTCATCTCCCCCCTTGGGGCATCTTCCTTACCGTCCTAACCACCCTGGGTGTGTGGCGTTTTCAATGAGAAAACCCCTGTGATGTTCACAGTGCACTGTGTGGCCGGTAGACTTCACCACGATCAAGGCCATGGGTGGGTTTCAGGCAACAGAGGCTGTGAGTAGATGGAAGGAAGTGAATGGCCCTGCCTGGTGGCTTCTGCATTGTGGAAACGTCAGCCGGTACAGGAGGGGGGCTGACATGGAGCCCTTGGTACTCACAGGGTGGAACTGGGTGGGTGCTGGGAAGGAAGGCCAGGGTGGGCCCTGGCAGGGGTGACTGTGTGGCTGGGCCCGGGCCTGTGAACTTGCAGAACTGATTGATTATCTAACTGAATGATTGGTTCATTCGTTTCCTCAATAGCAGCCTGAGCAGGACTCTGCCCAGCTCTGAATAATGAGTCAGAACCCACTCCCTGGAGGAGGTGGCGGAGTAGGGGCTAAGGAGGAGGATGCAGGCTGGGGGAAGGGGAGCAGTGCTGAGAAGGAGCAGCCCTGGGGGAACCAAGCACTTCCTCGGAACAATCTAGTCACTTGCGACAGTGGCTCACTTGGCCACAGCCACTGCTAGCGCCACTGTGGCTCTGAGCAAAGGCTAGACAAGATTCTTGAGCCTACAGCGCTCTGGGGACTTGAGCTCCTGGGGACCCAGCCTGAAGGGCCTTGCTACCTTCTGCATCCTACAGAATGGCCAGTGTAGGTTTGGTTTTGCTTCTTTCCACTCCAGGAGTCTCAGTAAGGACGGAGGGGCTTCCCTGGAGAGTTGGGGTCGGGCGGGGGCCTAGGAGGGAAGAACAGAGCAACCTGCTGTGGTGGGGTGTGGGGCAGGGTACAGAGTCTGCCAGCTCTGCCCTCTCTCCAGAGGCTTCATGGAGAGTGACAGGGCCCCTGCAAGTCCACATTCTTGTCCTGCCTCTGCCTGTGTTTCCTGAGGTAGGTCCTTCCCTTCTCTGGCCCTCAGTTTCCCTGGGACTGGGGGGCACTGGACAAGATACTTCCCAGTTTGGTGGTCTGTGGAATTCAGTCCTGAATGGTGGTGTCCAGCTCAGAGTGCCTCCCTAGTGGGGAGAAGGCAGGAGGCTGAGGCTCCAGATTCCTTTTCCTCCCGGGCTGTCGTAGCCTTCTGCCAGGGGCGTTTGGAGGGAGAGCAGAGGCTGAGAGGTGGGAAACCAGGGTCTGCTGACCAGTTACTGGGCAAGTGGCCACTCACAAAAACCACAGAAATGAAAGCCTGGCCCAACCACACCAGCCTGGGGGCTGATGCCTGATCCAGGACAGGCCGGCAGGGGTTAGTTAGGGGGACAACTTCCCCTGGGGCCCCAAATAGCCAGCCAGAGCCCAGGCACACTGCTTGAGATCCAGTCAGCAGCTGAGTTTGGGCCTCAGGGATTTCTAGGGATGCTTATGGAGGAGGGAATAAGTTTGGGGTCGTAGGTGAGCTATAGGCCTGGAGATTCCACTATTCTGAGTTTGCTGAGGGTGGCTGGGCCTGGCACAAGGCCAGTTGGGACAATTTGTGGAATTTCTGCCCTTTCTACCATGTTTATTCTACTTAGACCTGGAAGAACAGCACCTTCTCTCCCAGAACCTGGCTCAAATGCCTCTTCCTGTGGGAAGCTCTCCTTGATTTAGACTCCTCTCCTGACTTTCTCTACATGCCCATACACAGCATTTGAGGAAAGACATGGGGCAGGGAAAGGTGCACCATCAGCTCTTGACTCTAAGATGGGCTAGACTTACCTCCCCCAAGGTGTGGCCTTGGGAAAGCCCCACTGATTTGCTGAGGTCTGACATGGGGCTATGATGTGTGCACTCAGGAGAGCAGGGACCCTTTCTCCAGTCTCTGAAGCTTTTGGGGGTCCATGGGGATGGAAAAGAAGACAGACTAGGTGCTGAATCTCAGGGATTGCCTCAATTTACAGTTGCCTGGCCAAGCATCCTGGGGGGCGGTCCTTCCCCAAGACTGGATGTGGGGGCCAGGCTCAGGTAAGAAATACACACAGAAGCCCCTGCTCTCAGCGTAATGTTTCACTACTTTCTCTTAGGATCAATCTCCCTCCTCTGTCAATCAGCCACGTGTGCAGCCTGGCCCCAAGACCCACTCCCTAGACCGACTCTTATAGTTCTTGACTATGAGGACTAAGTCCAGCACCAGCAGCTCAGAATGCATTCCAAGGGTGAGAAAGGAGAATCAGATTGGTCAGGAGCCCTGGGACAGGCTGAGAAAGTGCCAGGCAGCAGAGGGGCAGTCGTATCCAGGAGAACTCTCCCAAATGCCCCTCTCCCCACTGTCCTGTTTCAGGGCTGGCCCTAAGGTGCTAAGCATGTGTCAGGTGTCCTGGGTGTGTTAGGATGTGCCTGCATCCTGATGCAAGTCACTCTCGATGCCCACCTTGCCAGGTGGGTACAAGACGGTTACGGGAGCCCACACAGAGCCTGGCGTGGCATCTGGCACACGGTTGTTGATGGAGACACGATTGGTGCAGTTTTTCGCAGAGGCTGTGCGGTGTAGAGGTGGAGAGCATGGACTCCAGCCTGACAGCCTGGGTCCAACGCCAGGCCTACCGCTGCCAAGCTGTGTCACTATGGGCACACCGTACCCATCCGTGCCTCAGTGTTCTCACTTGGACAACCGAGATAATAGGGTTATTGGGAATGTGACAGAAACGGGCCCTGCTGGGCACCCTACGGGGTTGTCATTACCAGGCCTTGGAGCCGGCCCTCCCCGTGGCCATCTTGTGTGAAGCTGATGTGTCCCAGACTGTGAGCGCCATGGTGCGTAGGGCTCACACACCTGGCACCCCCACAGACAGGGGCCCCGCAGTGCGAAACCACATCCTGAAGCCCAAGAGCTCGTCTTTGAGTGGGAGAATGGAGGCAGACAGGCAGGGCAGGCCCCAGACGCTGGACACAGACTTTTCCTGGATGTCAGCAGAGTCCTTGCCAGGACCCCCAACTCAGTGCCCCTCCCAACCCACACAGCGGCACTCACGCGTCCCTCTGTCTCGTGTTCCAGTGCAGGGACTTCACGGCCCACACAGGCTATGAGGTGCTGCTGCAGCGGCTGCTCGACGGCAGGAAGATGTGCAAGGACGTGGAGGAGCTGCTGAGGCAGAGGTGAGCCAGCCACTGGGCGAGGGCCGGCAGGGTGTGGGCTGTCCTCCTGGCTCTGTGGGAAAAGACAGCCCGGCCACCCTGCTGTTGGAAGTGTGGCTCTCCTGGTTTTCCCAGCCAGGGCCTCCCCTCATGAGCAAATGATCTGATGTCCCCTCAGATGTGCGGGTATTTGGCCCAACATGTATTTGGAAGGAGGGCTGGGAGCCAAACTTTGTCAAGGAGGGCCTGCAGGCTCAGCCTGCCCCAAGAGGCTGAGTGAGTGGACCCTCAGCTTCCACCACTTAGATATCTAAGGGAGCCGCAGCCAGCAGAAGTAGAGGGACAGTGACCACACTTTGTTCTTGCAGGGCCCAAGCAGAGGAGAGGTATGGGAAGGAGCTGGTGCAGATCGCCCGGAAGGCAGGCGGCCAGACAGAGATCAAGTAAGAGGCCCCGTGCCCTGGGCTCCCTCCTCCTTGTCCAGGCACTTCTGGGCCCTTGGATGGGGTTTAGGACTTCCTGGCTTGGGGTGGACCTGGGAGGGCCTGGAAGGGTCTGGATGGCTCCAGGGCGGAGATGCCTGGAGGACAAGTCTCTTGGCTTACAGGGCATTCTGGGTGAGGTCAGGTTCTGCGTAGGGGAGAACACCCTGCTGTCTCAGTGCCGAGAAGACTCTGGGCAGGGGGCAGAGACTGTCCTCAGGGGTTTGTAGCACAGCCAGCGGCACCCGGACAGCCTCCACCCAAGTCCTGAGAGCCCTGAGGGCCAGGTGACGGGCCCTCCACTGATTGCTCAAGCCCCGCTGTGGCCTTGGCTTAGCCTGGGCTTCAAGGGGACAGGTGTGGCCAGAGACAGTGGCGGGAGGGGATACACCTGGGTTCCAGAGACATCTCATCATCCAACAGTTGTGGGATCTCAGGCTGGCCACTGACACTCTCTGTGCCTCCATTTCCTCAACAGTGAGCAGAATAATAATACAACCTTCATCAAAGGATTAATAGAGTCCAGGGGCTTGGTTCAGGCCCGGCTCAAAGGGGAGACAATAGGAGTAGTTCTGCTGTGAAGCAGGGGTCTTCTCCAGCCCCGAGGCCTGGGTCCCAGTGTGCAGACTGGGGGATAGGGAGGCAGTAGAGAGAGCAGGATGATTTGAGAGCCCCTGAAGGACTTTCTAACAGTAAGTCTTGTGGCTGCCTTGTGAAGGTGTCGAGTCTCCCCCTGGGTGAGCACCTCCTACCCAGGAGCCCCACCTATGGGGTCTGCAGCTGCCATAGCAACCCCTTGGAGGTCAAGCCTATGAGTATCTGGCTCTGCACAAGGGGAGTGACCCGAAAGGCTGTCAGCTCCAAAACTTGGAACGAACCCAGGTTCCTTCATTTTGAGCCTTGAACATACAACACTTTCTGGGTCTTCTAAAGATATGTGGGACCATGCCTGGTTTCTGCTTCCAAACTGGAGCCAGAGAAAACACAGGAAGAGCTGGAGGAAGGTTTAAAAGTGGTGTGAGGGGGCGCCTGGGTGGCGCAGTCGGTTAAGCGTCCGACTTCAGCCAGGTCACGATCTCTCGGTCCGGGAGTTCGAGCCCCGCGTCGGGCTCTGGGCTGATGGCTCGGAGCCTGGAGCCTCTTTCCGATTCTGTGTCTCCCTCTCTCTGCCCCTCCCCCGTTCATGCTCTGTCTCTCTCTGTCCCAAAAATAAATAAAAAACATTGAAAAAGAAATTTAAAAAAATAAATAAATAAAAAATAAAAGTGGTGTGAGCCAGGGGAGATTAATGCTCAATGCCCAAAGGTTTGTGCTTTGGACCAGAAAGCACAAACACAGCCCTGGAAGTAAGAATGCATGAGGTCCAGTCCCCACCTGGCCTTTATGAGCTATGTGACTGTGGGCAAGTTGAGTTTGGTTCTCATTTGCCCACTCTAGTGGGCTGTTTACCGATAAACAGGACAGGGCTGGGGTTAGATGCAGGCTGGGTGCAGAGGAAGGCTCAGGGCATGGTAAGGAATGAATGAAAGTCTGATGTAACCCTTCTTTGTCTTCCCTGGGGAAGGGGAGCTGAGGGAGTACGACCCAGGAGGCATCCCTTTCTGCTTCCTGGCCACCCAAGCCAGATGGGAAAGGTCACCTCTTCTGGGGGTTGGATAGAGAGGGTGTTCCGGGCAGGGCCATGACAGGAGACCAGGCTGTAGGGCACACTCATACTCAGAAGCCTGTGAGTCACTGGGGACTTAGAGAAGGAGAAGCCACTGAAAAAGAGAACGAAATGGAAGGGGAGCCAGGTGGACTGCGGGAAATGCAGGAGGTACACAGTATCTTGCCCCATTGTAGGATTAAGAAGTGGCCAGGGGAACGCTCTAGGTGGTCCTGATCCCCTGCATGGCTGTAAGAGGCCAAGTGGGGCTAGGTCTGCCCTGCCCCATGTACTGTGTGGCAGTGGGGTGGTCACTACACCTCGCTGACTCCTGGGCTGGGCTGTGAAAGAGGAGTCGCCCCCAGGAGCTGCTCTGGAGTCACGATGTCAAGCAGAAAGTACCAGGCCATGGCAATGCTCAATAAACAGTGGGGTTCTTTATGGTCTTACCGGCCCCTGTGTAGGTCAGATAAGTTGGGCTCACCCTATTTAGTTTAGGGCTGAGAAGCCTGACTTGGTGGTCTAGACCATTTCCTTTGAGGCCCAGCCCCTCCCTGGCCCAGAAAGCTAGAAGCCAGTATCACTGGAGGGTCAGCCTTCATCTAAGGTGGGAGCATCAGTGGTAGAGTCCCAGCCCAGAGCAAGGGGTAGGGTCAAGGTCTGCCTTGCTGCCCACCAAGGAGGAGCTGGAGCCTAGGCCGGAAACACCAGGCTCCATGGGTCAGTCTGCCCAGCAGCAGGAAAGGCAGAAATAAAACCCACATCCCTGTGCACAGGGATGTGCACAGAGCAGGCGGGGGTGGTGGGGGAGAGCCAGCAGGGCCCCAAGCTCACCATTAGGCTCAGATGGTCAGAACAGGGTGGACTGGGGAGGGCACCTCCTGGGAGAGACAGAGACAGAGGGGAGATGTCAGAGACCTTGCTGAAGGTGGGCAAGGTCAGGACACATTCAGAGCCAGTGGGTGACAGGGGCAGGAGCTGAACCCATCTCAGTTCACCTGCTGCCTCCCTCAGAGTCATGCCCTATGCAGCTCCCAGCTCAGCTGACTGCACATACTAGGTGCTCAATAAGTGTTGCTATTGAGCCATGTGGCATGTACTAGGATTAGTAAGACTCTTCAGTCATTCCTTTCTTTACCTGGGGGCCAAGCATCCATCATCCATCCATTTATTCAGCAAGCATTTATGGAGCACCTACTATGTGTCATGCCCTATGCTGGGTTAGGAGGATTCAAGAATTTAAAAATAATGTAAAATAAATGGTCCTACCACCCTGAAGCCAGACTCGAACACACTGAGCGGAACCTTCCCAATCCTTTCCATTAGAGCCTCCCTTTAGGGCCTTCTCATGCCCTACCTCCTCTAGGAGGTCCTCCAGACACTCAGCTTTGTGTGACTGTTAGAGTCTTGGATTAGACCAGGTCACCCTGTCCCCTACCAACCTGGAGGGCTCTTTGTGGGGAGAGTGAAGGGTGGCCATGACAACATGGGTCACCTCCTTGTTTTCATGGAGACTTGTGGGGGCTGTGTTTGAGGTTTGCACCGGGGAATGGCCTGCTATTCAGCATGGGGCTGGCGACTCATCCTCTAGGGCCCATCCCCTGGTAGGGTGGAGCTCCCAGCCTCCCCACGGCCAACCCTCCTGGGTCCCGTGAGATGCTCATTCTTAGCTCTATGGAGGGCAAGTAGAGGGCTGGGGGGTGCACAGGCTGGGCAGGAGCAAGTGGGGAGAACAAAAGCTGGGGGGTTAAGTGACCCCAGAAGAAGCCCAGTGAGAGCAAAGACAGCAGAGTGGGCCAGTCTCCCTGACCTCTGCTGCCAGAAGATGCAGCATTTCTGCATTATCCTCGGACCTCAGCCTGGCCAGAAACCTCTCTCAGGCCTGGAGGCTCAGCCATATACATTAAAGGGAGGCTCCCCCCATCGTTAAATAATTTCTAACATTCACCTCCTTCACACACGGACTCAGCAAACACCTCCTGGGCAGGGGCAATGGAGAACACACATATGAGACCCAGTCCCCAAACTAAGGGATCCCCACAAGCCCTCTCAATGCATTTTAAAGACCTTGTTCAATGAGTGAAGGGCTTATCCATTGGTATCCATTATCCAAGCTTATCCAAGCGTAAACTCCATGTCCTTCTCTGCAGAAAGTTCGCTTGGACTCTCCCTTCCAGCCTCCAGGCCTTTGCTCTGCTGGTTGCTCTCATTTCTCCCCTGTCCAGTCCTCATCTTGCCTCGGGAGGGGTGCTGGGGTGCCACGTGCTCCCAGCAGCTGCAGAGGGCAGGCATTCTGGAAATAGAAGGAAATCAAGGCTGAAAGGGCTGCGGCCAACTTCCTGTGAGCCCCTAGGCAGCTACTGCAGGCCAGGATAGCTCCTCAAAGGCCGTGAATTTGAGCCCCTGCCTCACTGTTTGGCCACTGCCTAAAATGCTGTGCTTTTCCTGTCAGAAGCGGTTTTGTTTTTTGTTTTTTTTTTTTCATGATCTCTTTTCTGAGCTCAGAAAATGAAGACATGCTGTTGGTGTTAGGGGGAGAGAGGCAGGCCCTGTTCCCATCAGGGGTCCTCTGACACAAGCTCACTGAGGCCCAGCCTCCAGCACAGAGGTGAGAAAAGTCTGCTCCTGTAAGCTGGGAGGCAGGAGCCTCCTGGCCAGTAGGTGGGCAGGGGTAGGCATGTCTAGGCAGGGGTATGAGGTGGTGGGGAGGATATGGAAGGACATGTTTACACTGGCAATTTAGACCGTGTTTGAGCATGGCATTTCAGGCTCTGTGTCCTGACAGCCAAGTCAAAAAAAGGACAATGGGATGAGTCACACATGAGGACATTGGTGGCAGATAACACAGGATAGAGGCCTGCATGGGGCCCCGCCCTTACCGTGCGAGAGAGACACAATAGAAGAGAAACTCTAGGAGGTCCTAGTGGCAAGAGGGAGGCAAGCTACAAGACGCCATCTTTTCTGGGTCTCATGGAGCAGAGGAAAACTTCAAATGCTCCCCAAGTCCTTCACAAGATCAGAGATGAAGGCTGTTCTCCAAGGAAGAATTGTGGCTAACCCACAGTGGGCTGCCTCTGGTCCCAAGGACAGTGAAGTATCCCCTCCCCCATAGAACAGAGGCTACCTTCTTGAAAGTCTGGGGCCAAGAAAGAGAGGTGGTGTCCTGGGCCCTGTTGTGTGAGTGGAGCTGTAGTGGCTGGAAGATCCCCAGCACCAGGAATGCGTGGGGCTGGGCGGGAAGGACCACAGCCCAGAGGTGAGCAGGTAGGGAACATGGAGGGCTCATAGCCTGCAACCCTACCCCACTGTCCCAGGTAGAACGAGGGTGGCCTCATCCGTGCAGCCCCAAGGGGCAGCAAGCTGGCAGACAAACAGGAGCCCAAGACGAGAATGGATTCTGTCACCATCAGGACTGTGCTGGGTGGGAACGGAGAATGTCCACGTGGCAGTGCTATGGACTCAGGGGCTCCCAGAATCCATTCTGGGGGGTAGGGAGGGGTGTAAGGAGAAGGACCAGCTGTCCCAGGAGGTTGTGACTCCTTACTGTCACCCCAGGGCCATGGGCCAAGGAGGGTGGGTCAGGGTAGGTTTGGGATTGAGAAAGGACTTGGTATTTATCAAATACTGAATTTGTTGCCCTGGACTACAAGCCTGGGGACAAGGTGGGGAGGAGAACCAGCCCTTGCCCCTGTTTAGTGGGCTCACAGGTCAGTGCAGGGACAGATACTCAATGCATCACCCCAAGGTGACAACAGGGACAAGTGCCCAGAAGAGACAGAAGAAGAAGAAGACCTGCAAAGATGTTGCACATAAGGAATCAGCACGTGCAAATGCCCTGAGGCAAGAATGAACATGGCGAATAGAAGGAACTGGTGGGTGGCCAGGTGACCAGGTAGCCCAAAAAACAGGCCTAATAGGTGAAGCTGGAGGCATGGAGCTGATGAGGCAGGGGCCAGGGTGGCGGCAGTGAGGTGGATGGATAAGAGATTTAGGAGGTGAGAAGGTAGATAGTGCAGGGGGAAGGAGAAGGTAGAGACAAGGATGACTCCTGGTCTCTGGTGTGTACAGCCAGGTAGAGGGCGATGCCTTTGCTGAGAGGGGAACCTTGCTGAGAACAGAGTTTTGTGGGGAGCTGAGTCCAGTTTTGGACACTGCACTTGAGGTGTCTGTGAGCCGTGAGATCTAAAAAGAGGTGAAGACCAGGCTGTGGGTGTTCAGGCCCTGAGTTCTGGCAGGAGATGTGGTCGTGAAGTAGTTGGGGCCTGAAGGTGGTGTGGGTGAGGGCTGGTGGGGGGGGAGGGGCCCCACTGAGTCTGGAGAGGCTCTCACCGTGAATAGAGAGACTGAGGCAGGACATGAGTGTGTGGGTAGGCAGAGGGGTTGGAGGTGTAGCCACCGGCAAGGCATCAATTCAGTCAGAGAAGAGTCCTGACCCTTCATCCCCAGGGCAGGTGGGGTCACCCTGGCAGTCACCCCTCCTTCCTCTGGTGAGAAGCAGAGGGCTGGCCTTGCCATCTTACCTGTTGTGTGGCCGTGGATCACTTTCTTCACCTCGCTGATGCTTGTTTTTCTCACCTGTAAAATGCGGATAAGGATGAGACCCTCCCTGGCAGAGCTGTGAGGATTAAATAATTTAGGCCAGCCATTCTCACATTTGAATGTACATCATCAGCACCCGGAGGCTTGTGAAAACAGGGTGCTGGGCTCCACCCCGGAGTTTCTGCTTCACGAGGACTAAGGTGGAGCCCAAGAATCCGTATTTCCAACCCGCTTCCAGCTGATGGTCATGTGGCTGGTCTTCAGACCACCCTTTGAGATCCACTTAGCTTAGGGCAAGGGGCCTGGCATTGACCAGACAGACCCCACACAGTTCTCTTCTAGGCCTGGATCCCCGTGACTTCTACCAGGTTGCTGATCCTCATTGGCCTCAGTTTCCCTAACTGTCCAATGAGAGGAGGGAGCCCCCTGGAAAGCCTGCCTTGCAAGGACTGCAGGACCCTGGCAGGAGGGCCAGAGTCCAGGGCTGTCCCGGGCGGGCGTCATGAGGCCATATGGCCACCAGGGGGCGTGCGTGCCACTTGGCAGAGAGGCAGGGAGGGGAGCACAGGGCTGGTTGGGTAGAGAGCGGCAGAGGATGTGGCCAGAGCCTGGGGTGACTCGCTGCTGCCTCTGTGTGACCACAGCAAGCCTGGCCACACTCTGGCCCCAGTTTCTCGCTCTGCCTCGACTGACCGAGCCTCCAGGTGCAGAAGGAGCTACAGCTTACTTTGCATCCTTGGTTAAGGGACAGAGTTAACTCAGGCCGAGATATTTACCCCTGAGAGAGCAGAGAAGTACCGCCTTAGGTCCAGTCTGCAATGCCTGCACACCGTCTCTCTGCGCACTTGGAGACTTGGCACCCATGGGCCCATGCCCACACACCTGCTGGTGAACACAGGCTGCCCCTCCTGCCTTAGGGTTTGGGGAGGTGAGAAGGGAGCCCAGCCTATGGTGCTACCTCAAGAGAACCCCTACCTGAAAGCAAAACTGGGGAGGTTCCTGATAAGTGGGGAAACTGGTAAGCTCTTACGTGGGGTAGTTTAGAGGCCAGCTCAGGTCAGGTTCAGGACAGGGGTGTGCAAATGTGGGCTCAGGGGAGGGTTGCACAACAGCAACTGGGTCCCGACAAGGTACTTTATACATATTAATTCATTTATTCCTCACAAACATCGTGTTTGTGCTATTATCCTCATTTTACAAAAGGGGAAACTGAGACACAGAGAGAGTAAGTAACTCGCCCGAGGTCCCACAGAGTGAGTAGCCTGGACTGAACCGAGGCTGTCTGGCTCCAGGGTCTGCTTCTAATGCATGTGGGAGCACAGAGCAGGGAGCCCCTGCCGAGGCCCTGCTGCTTTCTGAGGCTGGGATTTCGAGTCTCCTTCTTTCTCTACCAGGATGGGGAACTCACCCCACTGAGAGGCCCTTATCCCTGAGATCCAATGACCTGCAGAGAGGCATTCTCCCCTGCCAGTCCTGTTTCCGACCCAAGGAAAGGTTTGCCTCATGGCGCCCCATTACCTGCCAGCAGACGGGACTGCTGTCCTGGGTGGGCTCCAACACCTTTGCTCAGGCACCAGCTCCATTTGTGGCCCTGGCAGGGCTGCTGGATAAAATACAGGACGCCCAGTTAAATTCAAATTTCGGATAAACAATAAATACTTTTTAAATGTAAGTATCCTCCAAGTATTACATGGGGGATACTTCTACTCAAGAAGTATTTGCTGTTTATCTGAAATTCAAATTTAACTGGGCATCCTCTATTTTCATTTGTTTTTTTTTTTTTTTTAACGTTTATTTATTTTTGATAGAGACAGAGCATAAATGGGGAAGGGGCAGAGAGAGAAGGAGACACAGAATCCCAAGCAGGCTCCAGGCTCCAGGCTCCAAGCTGTCAGCACAGAGCCCGACACAGGGCTCAAACTCACAAACCACGAGATCATGACCTGAGCCGAAGTCGGACGCTTAACCGACTGAGACACCCAGGCGCCCCTATTTTCATTTGTTCTGTCTGGCAGCCCTAACCTTGGATGTTCCTCACCGCCCCCCATGCCCGGGCTAGCCTCTCCCCTTCCTGCCCTCCCTGGCATCCCCTCTGCAGTGGACAATGCCATGTCTCTACTCTAGAATGGCCACCTTGCTGCCTCCTGACTCCTCCTGAGGGGTTCTCTCAGGAGCTCCAAGCTTAATGCACCCTATTGTACACTGCTCATGGGTCATGTACTCGCTCCTGGGCCCCCTCTCAGAAATGTCACCACTGTCTGCTCAGCCACCCCAGCCAGGGACAGGGACAGCCTCTCTCTGTCCTCACCTATATGTTCTGCTCATACTACCCTAAGACCCCACATTTCTCTCCTCTGGTATCCCTGTCCTGCTTGCCTTCCCCATCCAGCTTCTTCCAAAACATCCTCCAGGCCACTTGCCTAAAGCCAGGTCTGAATGCTGCTCTTTCCTACTTCAGCTCATCCTGAAGGCAGGTGAGGACCTCGTGGGGGAGGGACCCCACTGAGGGAGGGAGGGCCTTGAAAACATGCAGAAGCCAGGAACATTCTGGCACAGCGGAAAGGTTTGAGGGCTTTATCATTTCCAAAGAGAAGCTCCATCTTCCAGAAGGGGCTGAGTGGATGGTCACTGGGTCTGACCAGAGGGTCCCTTGCGCCTAGGTCAGTGTGTGTGAGCAACCTAGGGCCATCCTACCAAACATAACGTCCCTGGGGCCAGTGGGGGCTTTAGGATCTGTTGTGCCCTCCTTCTGATCCTGGCCTTTCTGTCTTACAGCTCCCTGAGGGCCTCCTTTGACTCCCTAAAGCAGCGTAAGTCCCGACTGTCCTCAACCCCAGGCTGCAGGGTGACAGGACCTTCTGGGAACACCCCTGTCCCCATAGAGGGAGGTAGTTAGATCCTGGCGGGGGTGGGGTGCTCAGGCTGCACACAGCACTCTGAGGCTGGCAGAGGATTTGGGGGTATGGGGCTGAGGCTGGGCTAGTCCAGGCAGGAGTGAGTATGTGGGAGGCCGGGGCTCCACGCCTCCATGCTCTGCCCCCAGAAATGGAGAATGTGGGCAGCTCCCACATCCAGCTGGCCCTGGCCCTGCGTGAGGAGCTGAGAAGCCTTGAGGAGTTCCGCGAGAGGCAGAAGGAGCAGAGGAAGAAGGTGAGGCGGGTGTTGGGGGTGGGCCCCGAGTGGGAGGTGGTCATCATCTCTGTGAAGCTGGGTGATGGAACTTGGAGATGAAGCCAATGAACGCTGGAAGACAGCACTCCAGGCTTGGGGATGAGGGTGACTTGAAGGCAGAGGGGATGCGTGTGGGCAGAGACGGGCCACTGGAATGAGGGCCCAGCATGCAGGCCTGAGAGCCCCACTGGAGGCCTTCTCCTGAGCTTCTCATGCCAGGAAGAGGGAAAGGCATTGGTCTTTTTGATTAGCCTACTATAATAGACTGTAGAAGTTCCATGAGAGTTTGGGGGTATCTAAAGGAGGCAGCCTGAGTCACCAGAAACTGGTCCTGAGCTGAAGGGTCAAGGCTGTTTGTCTAGGACAAAGGCAGACTTGGTGGTTAGTCACGGGAGCCACTCTGTAGGGCTGCCCGGCTGAGAGGGGCCACAGATCCTGCATGGAGATGGGGGGTAGGGGTGTCACGCTGACCTCGGCATCCAAAGGTACTTCTCCTCCATGGGTAGCGCATAGCTGTCCCCAGATGGAGGGACTACATGGAAAGGAAGTAAGGTCCCCATCAAGGGAGATATGTAAGCAGAGTCTGGAGGCTATTTGTCAGAGAAGCTGCAGAGGTGGGGTGGAGAGTAGGCTCGGTGACCTCTCTGTCCCAGGGTCTCCTCCCAGGCTGGAGACTCTCTGACTGGCTGAGCCCATGGCTGCTGGGAAGGCAGCTGGGGACACGTGCTCAGCCTCACAAGGCCTTAGTGATGAGGGTGGCACCTGGACAGGATGGGACAGGCCAGCAGCACACAGAAACACTTCTTGCTTGGAGATGAAGGATCTTTGCAAACTCTCCGAAGAATTGAAAAATGGACAGGCCCACAAAATGGAGCTGTGAAGGGGAGGGCTTGCCAGCTCGTAGCTAAGGCCAGGCTGGGCCTGGGAGTCCCAGGCAAGCTCTTCTCCTCATTGTGCCTCAGTTTCCCTCTCACAGGCTGGGACATGTATGTGCATCTCCCAAGTTTTGGGGACCCAGCCCACAAGCAGGGCTCCTTCAGTCTTCTTCGACAGGCTCTGAGAAGTGGCTCTGGCCACAGAAATAGAGCATGACTGTACTCTATCTGCCCAGCCAGCCACCCGGGGTCTCAGGCTTTTAGGATTCTAAACTTGGAGCCCTGAGTGGACAGTTGGTCTCCCAAGCCAGCCCCAAAAGCTAGCTCTGCATCAAGGGGCTGAAGCAGGTGACCACTCTGAGCTGGGACTTGCCTCATGTGTGCAGGGCACCTGCTGAGACTGGCCCCAGGCTGGCTATTTTTAGTTTTTCTGTGGCCAGAGGGGCTGTAATGTCTGCAAAAGCTGTTCCAGACAGAGAGACACCTTCCCCAGGGTGGCCAGAGCCCCCACAAGTGGAGAACTGGGATGTAGTATGTAGGGGAGATAGCCTGGACTTGTGTGCATACGTACATGTGGGTGTGAGAAGGAGCAGGGGGGAGCCTGCATGCGTGTGTCCTCACTTGTGAGCATGTACACGTGTGTCAGTGTCTATGTGTGCCCACACCTTGGTGACTGGGCAGCAGGCCTGAGGCTCCCTGCTGAGGCTGCCCATGCTGAGTTCTATTCTCTCTACCGTAACGAGGAACCTGGGAGGTGAGGTAGGGGTGCAGTGGCCCTGTGTGCCCACAAGTGGCAAAAGTTTGGCGTGTGTATGTTCACCTGTGTGAACAGGCCTATGGCTGTGCACAGGGACATGGAGAGTGGCTTGTGTGTGCTTTTGGATGGTGTCTGTGGGTGCTCTGTGAGTGTGCACATGAAGGCCTGTGTGTGCGAGCGTGAGCGGTGGGAGCAATGGGAGCCTGTGAGTGTGTACTTCTGTGTGTCATGTGGAACTTTGTGTGCCTATGTGTGCCAGTGTGTACACAGTGTATGACCAGCGTGAGGAGGTACAGAGACTGTGAGTGAAGGACTGTGTGTGTGTGTGTGTGTGTGTGTGTGCAGGGTGAGTATTCCCGGGACAGAGACCAAGTCGTGGTTGGAGTCTGCAGCAAAGAGACACAATGGGCACATCCTGCCCCCGGCTCTAGTTTTCTGTGGCATCTTGTCACTGCTCCCTTCAGAGCCAGGAGGGGATGCTGTGTCTCATCCCAGGGACACCCCGTCCTCTTGGCCTAGGGGAGCATCCTGAGGCCGCAGTCCCCCTGCTCAGAGCCTTGTGTCCCCTGCAGTATGAGGCTGTCATGGACCGTGTCCAGAAGAGCAAGCTGTCTCTCTACAAGAAGGCTATGGATGTGAGTGTGAGGGTCTTTGGCCTGGAGGGGTGGAGGACTCACAATGTGGACCTCAGGAGCCCTGGGCTGGGCCCCTGGGACAGGGCTTGCCTCAACCCCTGCCCAACAACACACACCATCGCCTGTTGGGTGTTTGGGGCTGAGCAGGGAGCCAAGGACTCATGTGGATGGATCCAGGCCCTGCCCTTGGGGGGCTCCTGACTGATGGGCTGGTGGTCAGTCCCAGAAGTGGCCCACGGGATGATCCATACTGTTAGCTAGGGACTTTGGGGGTGGAGGGAGAAAGGACCCCTGAGCTGTGTCCCCTAGGACACTGAGTGAAAAGGAGAAAAAAGGTTCGGCAAGAGGGGACAGCATATGCAGAGGCCAGCATCGTGCAGATGCATGGTATTTTCAGGGACCTGCTAGTGGTTTGATGTGACCATGTCTCTAAAGAGACTGGACAGGGCCTGGAAATAAAACTCCCTTCTCCATCTCTATTCTGGACCCCCAGATCCCTGTCCCTGGTTAGGAGGCCCCCACTCCACCCACAGTCCCCGACAGGGAGAAGGGAGGCTGGGTTCAGGGAGCCTCACTCTGGGTGCCCCCC